>NC_086325.1:67608815-67726315 GCF_036172605.1 Pelobates fuscus | reverse complement strand
ACCAAAAAATGACTTCGAGCAGAAACTTGGACTTTGAGGGTAGACAGACTAAAACCCTGATCAAGACCATCTTGCAAAAAATGAAGGATAGTATCAGTAGAAGGAGAAGATCTTATGCAACGATTAGAAATGCACCAGCGAAGAAATCTCGTCCAAATCTTCAAGTGTATAGAAGAGGTAGAGCTCCTGGTAGAACTTAATAGTAATCAAAACCTCTTTTTCTTAATACGCTGATTATGCAGAATTAGCCTTGCAGCAGCCAAGCTGTCAATTTGAACATGTTCAAAATTTCCACCGGAATCCTCTCGTTTTCCAGAAGATCCGGTGTTACTGGAAGAATCCAGTACTTTAAAGCCATTTTCCTCAAAACCGAGAACCAGCTGCGGTTCGGTCAGTACGGCATTATGGCTAGAAGACGAGCTTGATCTGATGTCACTTTTTGCAGAATTCTCGGGATTAGGCTTACTGGGGGAAAAATGTAAGCAAGGGGAAACTCCCATTGGATCAAAAGACCATCTATTCTAAGAGGCCTGTCTACCTTGAAGAGGGAGGCAAACAAACTCACTTTTGCATTGGATCTTCTTGCCATGAGGTCTATGACTGGAAGACCGAATCTCTCCACCAGCTGAATGAAAATGTCTTGATTGAGAGACCACTAGTTTTGGGACCATTTTGATCTGCTCAAATCGTCTGCTACCCTGAATGTGAACGGCTGAAATGTCGTCCAGATGACTGAGCCCAGGACATAATCCGTGAGCAAAGGAGATACAATTTCTTTACTCTTGTACCGCCTTGTTTGTTCAGGTAGGAGACCGTAGTCTGATTGTCTGACTGGATTTTTACAGCTTTCCCCACAATGAAAACTTTGAACTGCTGAAGAGCGTAGAGTACTGCTAACAACTCCTTGAAATGTGAAGAGTCCTTTGTTTCCTTTTCTGACCAAACACATTGTCTTAAGTGGTATAAGAGGTGAGCTCCCCAACCTGTGTTTGAGGAGTCTGTTGAAATAACGATCCAAGATTTTTTACGAAAGGACAGGTCTTCTGAAAGGAATTTTTCCTCCAGCCACCAAGAGATTTTTTCTTGTGTACGATCTGATATGCTCATTATTGCATCCAAGTCTTCTTCTTTCTTTGACCATTGGACAATAATGTCCCACTGTAAAGGCCTTGATTCTGCTCTGGCCCATTTTACTGCCGGGATTGTAGAGGTCAGATGACCTAAAAGCTGCATGGCTGTTCTCACCGAACATTCTGACATCCGAAGAAGTTTCTTTATCCAAATCTTGATCTTTTTTCTCTTTCCGCTTGTCAGATGAATCGACAGCGTGTCTGACTTGATCAAAAAACCTAGAAACAGGATAGACCTTGTAGGGGTAAGGTGTGATTTTTCTAGGTTTATAATCCAACCATGTTCTTCCAGGATTTTCAGTGTATAGGCCACATCTGATTCTAGAGCGCTTCTTGAATCTGCCTTTATCAACCAGTCGTCCAAGTATGGTACTACTGTGATTCCTTGCAACCTTAAAAGAGCCGTGACCGGTGTGAGGACCTTTGTAAAAATCCTGGGTGCCGAAGCTAGCGCTCTGAATTGGAAATGATAGATAGTATTCCTTTCCTTATAGCAAACCTTAGGTATTTTCTTGAGCTCACATCCATAGGAACATGCAGATAGGCATCCTTTAGATCCAAGGTAGCCATGAAATCTCCTTTCCGAAGGATATGAGTGACAGACGCTATAGTCTCCATTCTGAAGTGTTGGTAAGGGATGAGCTTGTTCAGGATTTTTAGATCTAAGATTGGATGAAAAGACATGTCCGGTTTTGGTACTAGGAACAAACGGGAGTACACCCCTTGATAAACTTGGGAATTTGGAACCCTTTCTACAACACCTTTTCTTAATAGGGAGACAGTGGCAGAAAAAAGGGCTTGGTTTTTTAATTTCGACGGGTAGGAGGAGACAAGGAAACTTGGCCTTGGAACATCTAAGAATTTTATTCGGTATCCATTTTGCACCAGATTTAAAATCCATGGATTTGTAATTGTCCCCCTCCATCTGTGAAAAAAAACCTTGCAACCTTCCGCCCACTCTGATGGCGTCAGAAACGTTTCTGTCAGCCTTATCATCTTTTTGTGTGTCAAATCTTTGATTTTTTTCCTTTGTTGACGAAAAAAACCTGGGTTTTTCTTGAAACCCCCTACGGTGTCTGAATTGGAAATTTCTGTACCAGGGTTTCCAGGAATATTTTCTGTCTTGAGGCAAGGCCTTCTTGGTTTCCGACATCTGTCGGATTAACTCTTCTAGAGGAGAACCAAAAATGTTTTCTTCTCCAAGGGAAGTTCACATAATGCAGATTTTGATGCAGTATCTGCTGTCCAGGCCTTAAACCACAGTGCCCTTCGGGCCACAGATGTCAAACCCATGACACGAGCCGAAAGCTTAATAACCTCCGTGACAATATCCATAAGGTACTCATTAGACAACCTTACATTTTGGAACAGGAGGGACAGGTCTTTGTCTTGGTTATCACCCAAGACCTTCTTCCAAAGAATTAAGCCAAAGATTCTGAGCTCTTACCACTGAAGCCCCGGCTAATGCTGCTTTAGCCTGAAAACCTGCAGCCTGATAGGCCCTTCTGCTGGAAGTTTCCGCCCTCTTATCCATAGGGTCTTTCAGACCAGAAACTTCCCCAATATGTAAGGTAGTTTTTTTGGATAGTTGCGCCACTTGTACATCAACTACCTGTAATTCTTCCAATTTATCTTCCTCCTGTATTTTAACAATACTCTTAAAATGTCTGGAGATAAAAGCCCTTTTCTCCGGGTTCTTCCATTCTATGAAAATTAAATCTAGCAATTTTTGTTGTACTGGAAATACTTTACTCTTGGTTTTGTTTACCGTTTCATCAGCAAGGATCACATTAACCTCTTTCATAAATGTTCTCAACTCATCATGAGGAAACCCCACCTCATTATCAGAAGAGTCGCTAGAGGAATCTGAATATGAGAAGGAACATTCCCCTGAAGAGAGTTCTGAACTAGACGGTGTTCTCTTCCTTTTAGCTTTAGGTTTAGTAGCTTTTAAAGGAGAAGTGTGAGCTGGTTCTTTAAAAGACTCAAAAGTCTGGGCCAAATTATCCTGAAACCAAGACAAAAAGGATTTCATTTCTTGTTGCTTTGATTTTTCTAGCGTGAAAGAAGAGCAAATATTTTCCTTTTAAACCCATCCGGTAAAGGAGTGGAGCATTCACTACAACAGAGATGTTTAGTCTTGGAACTGGCTTTTTTAGAAGCAGGAGTAGGAACTTTGTCTTTATCCATATTGTCAGTAGAAACAGGACTAGACATATCTGCAATACACAATCAAATAAACCAAATTTGTAGTTTAAACAAATAAAAAGATAGAGTGTTTTAAAGATTAGAAACCTAAATGATCATACCTCTAAAACCTCTGGCCCGTGTGGGGGGGCTGGTGACACGGGAGAACTTCACTGCCTAGCATCCATGCTGACAGGAAGATCTGCACAGTATAAATAGGCAATTCCATTCAAAACTGGCGCCATTTCGGGGAGTTCAGACCGCGCATGCGCGATAGCGCGGTCGGAACTCCGACGCATAACCACCCAGGCGTGCGTTCCACTGCTGTGCGCATGCGTCTCACACGGACAGTGATTTGCTGTCACAAGAGACCGCCTCCCTGCTTAGCCGGTGACCGCACGCGGCATAAAAGCAGGCTTACATACCTGCTCCGTAAGACTGCAGGATGTGTTCCTGGCCATTCAGCTCTCCACCCGGGAGGCTATCAGACCGGATCCCCCTGGCAGCAACCCATGTGCCTCACCATCCATATTCCAGATGCCATCCGTTCCTGTTGGAACAAGAAAGAGAACTGAGGTCCTAGGGCTGATGGGGTCTCTTATACCTGGTAAGGGGAGGAGCTTTTTATGTTAATCATTTATTTCAGATGCTTGTCCCGAGGGAAGAGTACATCCCTATTGTACTGCCACCATATGTCAGGAAAAAAGACATTTAAAATGTACGTTGCATCTGATTTAATAGGAAACCATTTTGCTTTCAGGCAGGCTGTGTCAGTCACAGCCAAGGGAGGTGTGGCTAGGGCTACATCAACGGTAACAAAAGTGATTTAACTCTTAAATGGCAGAAAATTAAGCAGTGAGACTGTAGGGGCATGATCTCTACACAAACAGTGATTCATTAAGCTAAAGTTGACTTGGTGACTATAGTGTCCCTTTAAAGGACTGGAGGCATTAATTTCTTCCGCCTGACTACTGTGTAACAAAATGCCAGTTTAGAAAGTAGTGTTTATAATACCCTAGTATGGCTGGACTTTGCTTAGAATTTCAACCTGACCTATATACTATTAATATCTTTTCATATGAACACCGGAATGTATCAGTACAACTAAGAGCTAGATAAAAGCTAAACAAAAAAAATATATATACATGTTTTCACATGTCAAAAGAAAACAGCCAGGGGGCAAAGGTTTTTCTTTAAATAGTTAGGCTTTTATCAGCAGAGTGACAAAGTGAAATACACAGCTGAAAGAGGAGTGATTACACAGGGGGGAAAAAATAAAAAAAAATAAAAAAGAGGAAAAAAGTTTGCTTAGGTTAATGCAAATAGATGAAAAACATGCATGTAAATCCAATCTTTGCCATTTTTGGCATCTTATGAATGATGTACACATTGATCAAAGAAAGACGCTATAGAAAATAGATGCAGCTAGACTTAACACCAATTAGTGTGTGAGGCAGGAAATTATAGCATGCCATTTCACCAACAGAACACATTGGAAGCATTCATGGTGTGAAAGAGGCTCTTTATTTCATGCAGGTATGTTGGGTACAACCCATGGAAAAGGATCTCATACAACCAACTGTAAACTTAATTTAGCTTAGTTTCCTTTCCAGTCTTTAAAAAAGGGAAAATATTGGCAGAACATTTATAGAACTGTAAAAGGTTGCCTATTCAAATCCAAACACACACATTTATGTTCTGCAAGTTTATGGTTTTTAGGTATGGAAAGAAATAGTCAATGAAAAGCTGCTTTGTGTTTATCTCAGAGCGCTCCCGTCTCTTCCATTCGCAGACACGTCAAAGCATAATGACACTGTGATGGCTCCTAAGAACACATGAAATAGTAACTTTATAGAGATCCATCACTAAAATCAAAGGTGTTGTCGGTTTTCATAAGATTATCTCGAAAAAAAAAAAATGGGTTAAATTCCCTGTTACATGTACCTAGGCGTGGACTGTGTCACCAGTCTAGACCAGTCAACACAAAGCCAAGAATTTGGAAAGCCATAACTGTTTATTTTAAAGGAACAATCTGCAATAAAAATTAAACATATAACATCACTATTTAGCAGATGTACCCCAAATAAAAACATGCATGCATTTAGATATGCATTTTGTTATTGGGGCAGAGCTTAAAATTTCAAATTCTATGCTACTAGCCTGGCCTTAAAAGTTACTCACCACTGCAAGCCAGGAGAGAGCATGGAACATACGCCAGGGGTAGATTTGTACTCTTCAGGCCTACAGTTTCACTAGCCAGCAGCAAGTGAAAATTCAGACTCCTGAATGGGGTATATCTAAATATTGTCTGTAGCATCTGCAAACCCTCCCAACTTTTTCCAAAGCACAAACTCAGAAGCCTCATTGAGAAGCCTCTGATTCTCAGCTACAAGTTCTGCGAAGGTGGAGCTTGAGAGAGCCAGAGGACAAGTGCTGGGGACACGAGGTATGAGTCCAGTTAACACATGCTCACCTACTGTGACTTGGGGGAAAGCAGTGGTAGGCGTGTTCTAGTAGAGCGCATCTGCCACTTCCTTTTGCTCATTGGAGCTATAGAAAAAGGAAGAGAACAGCCCTAGCGGTTTGAACAGCAAGAGGCGTTTCTTAACAGACTTTCTACTGTAATAGGCCCTTTTATAAAGTGGAATTAAAATGAATTACTTCATACACCTAATACAATTCAGCATGCTGAAGCGCTTTGTGTGTGTTAAGTTAACCTGTAATGATTACACACCAGTGGACATTTCAATACCTGTATAGAGATGTAAAAAAATAAACACACAAAAGTTAAAGTTGGATTTCAATGTTTAATTGAATAATGCAATCTCCAGAGAGGTAACAGTTCCTCTTTAAGCCTTAAAAATGCCATTTCAGTTTGCTCCTATTCGGCATTTAGTATATAAGCACTTATATGTCCAAGTGCCTGAGGGATATTATTTATTTATAATATATTTTGCCAGGAAAGATACAAAGGGATACTCTTGAGAACTAATACAACTTCAGGTTTAGGAAGCCATTTTAGTGTACAGATCATGCTCCTGCAGGGTCACTGCCCAATTATCTCGCATTTAGGAATTAAGTCACCTTTATTTCTGTTTATGCAAAAAAACTAAACTTTCCATTAGATGGGGTATGAGGAGCAATCCCCCCTCCATATTAAAAGAGAACGTTTTTGAAGATTTTGCAAAAGACATCACAATTCAGTTCAATCAAAGCAAAGGCAAGGCAAACATTGCATACAAAAAAAAATAGAAACATGGTTTCATTTCTCCTCTTCGCTGACTGCCAGGAGCAAAGGACAGATTATAAAAATGACTGCAGCGAGCATATTTTATTTTTCAGAGCTGACAAATACAGATTTGTTAAATACAAGGATAAGTAAACATAATTTTAACATTTTGCATGTGACACTTCCTCTTTAAATAGCCATGTTGTGACTATAGTAGGGTTTCTCCAAATCAAATGTATCTACATTTTGTTGTATGTATTTAAAAGTGCTACAATTCAGAGATTATTGAATAGTCCATACAATGAATGAATAGGCCATAGATCAACATTCACATGGCCAGAAAATGCCCTATTGTGTGAAAAGTAAAGACAAAAATTGGATGAATAAAAAAAAAAAAATTGTGAACAACGCTTCCAGACCTGATGCAAGGGTTGTTATACTGTAAGCACCATAACCTCTTCATCGTTATATCACTGAAGTGGTTATAGTGTCTGGAGTCCACTTGGACATTAAACCATTTTATTGGTAAACAAGAGTCCCAGCAGACCATCCCATCTGTGCTACTTGGAAAATTGAGGAAGCATTCCATTCGCCTGAGCAGCACGGAAGGAAGGGATTGGCTGAGAATGTTAGCTGACCGAATTCAGCCTATCACAGTGCCACTTCAAGTATTTATCAC
Organism: Pelobates fuscus; assembly: GCF_036172605.1. Classification (NCBI taxonomy): domain Eukaryota; kingdom Metazoa; phylum Chordata; class Amphibia; order Anura; family Pelobatidae; genus Pelobates; species Pelobates fuscus. Next base: position 67,719,090 of record NC_086325.1, on the reverse strand, counting down.
TATTGCTAGAAGGAAGTGTGTAATAATTTGCCTTAGCCATACCTACAGCGGGGACAGGGCTATGGGAAGCCAGGGGCTACAAAATGGTTTAACAATGAATGGAGGGGCAACGCCATGGAGACTTCATGCACTATAACTCAATGAGAGGAGTTCAATGAGATGAAACTTTTATAATGACTACAATTGTTATTTAATCTTTTCTTTCCAACTGATCGTTGATAAATCTTTTTTTATTTTGGTGTTCTAAAAATAATGCAAATAAATATATGGTAATGCCAAGGATTTAATACTCCATACGGTATATTATCAGAAGTTAAACATTCCAAAACCTGAACAAAAGACCATTGGCATTGAATGTAAATGCTGGTATAATAGTAAGTGGAGTCGCTTCCTCTTAACGATCCATTCTCTATGCAAGTTACGGCTGCAGCTCCCACAGACAACGTTGTTCCACATGAAGAAAGGTGCCTTCGGCATACTTCATTTCCAAACATCTATGCGTTTCGGCCAACTTGGACTTTTTCAAGACTGTTGCAAAAAAAATTATCATAGTAGGCACTCCAATTTAAAGGCACAAATCATGTGTATTGCTTGCAACGTGTAAACGTTTGAAAGTAAAGTACGCTAAAGGCACCTTTCTTTATTTGCGGAATGCTGTTGTGCCTGTGGAAGCTGCCACTACAGCGATTACAGAGAACGGATCATTAGGAGGAAGCTTCCCATTATACCAGCAGTTACAGTCATCAGCAAGTTCTCTTTAGTTATTGGCCAGCTGTGTAGAAGCACAGCAGTACATCCAAAAGTGTCACCTCATATCCTAGATTCTGGGATTTATCTGGCTATTTAGAATACTGCCATTTTCACCATTTTACATATACAAGTAGTGGAATTATAATTTTCTGTTCCCCTTGAAAACAATAGAAGAGTTTGGTCAGCTGGCCCTACCCTTGTTTAATTGATCATATATCAAGGACTGAGTCTTCTCTGTGTCTTTTATTTACTGTTGATTACATTTATGCAAGCTTAATTGCCATATGAAGTGTTAAACCTTAGCGTGTGCATATATTTACCAGTTTGCATTTATGGTTTAGTTATGGTACTCTGCTTCAGTTATGTTATATATTTTATACAATATAGGTTTTATTTACACTTGCATACACTTTTGTGACAATGGCAAATGTGTTTGTTTTTTTGAGATTTTTGTGGTTTTTCTTTAACCATCTTTATTTTATTTTATATTTTTAATATACTTTTGGGGCTGGTATATTTAATACTTTAGTTCTAAAAGTAATTTATTCCCTGCTGTTTTCTATATTGCGGTCATATAGAGCAATGAAGAAGAAACCAAACTATGTCCAATTTTGACAGCCAAATGCTTTTTCTAAAACAACCAGAATTTTGATTTTATTTATATTTAAATGTATCCTGTTATCTGCTTAAATCTTTCTCAAGTATGTACAGGGTTGGACATGATGAAGGATGAAGAGAATGATGGAATACAGATATACCAGACAGGGATTGAAAAGGGGATGGGGAGGTAACATTTAAGTCCATTGTACTTACTAGATCTAAGGCAGACCCGCCGCCTAAATATTCCATTATGATCCACAGCTTCGTGCCCTGGAAGAAAATAATTTCATACCATAAAAGAACGCAGTGTACATTAATTGCATGTATCCCTTACAACCTGAGGACAGAATTTTTTTTAAAATGTTGCATTCATTCTCAAGTCAGATAGTCAAGTATATAATGTTCTTGAAATAATTTTGACATGGAGACGTTCAGTGCATTTCCACAGATAAAACAGACAATTCATCAAAAGGATACCTTCAATGTTCTAATCTAATATATAGGGAGAAGTACTGTATTCTAACCTGAAAATTCCTTTTTACAGTAAATCAATGGGGCTCTCTCTCTTCTCCATCTATTTAACTGGGAAATATGGATTTTCTCTAAGCCATACCTGGTTGTCTCCTAGCTTTTTTCATTGCATCTGATGTACATAACTTTACAATTTTACAGCTTAGTGACTTAGTCAATGATATGAAGGGCACACAATAGCTCAGAATTGAGCTAAACTAAAATAACCCCTTCCTGGACACTGGTTTATAGGACAAAAAAAAACTCCATAGCCCATAATTAGGAGGCTCTTGATTGGTGGTGTCTCTTCCTGGTATATGAGAGGTGCGCTTGTCAAAACACTCATTCATGCCTAGACAAATTACATTCCTGGCTATCATGACTTAGCTGGGCCATGCAGACCATTTGGCAAGTTGAAATGTCCTACCTATTTAACATCAGCAGGTCTGTAGAGCCCTGCAGGGAAATGCAAAACATTTAAAAACAGGTCTGAATAGTTTATTTTATTTATTTTTTTACAGACAGTGGTCCTATAGGAGTTAAACAAGCTAATATAAGGAGAGTGTTAAAAGCATTACATGGCTCCAGCTAGTGTGGTTTGTTGCTGCAGGAGGGGAAAAAAAATAGTGGTCTAAAAATAGATTTAAGCTTTAGTGGAGTATGGGAGAGGCACATGTCAGCCACTGAGAACTAAAACGCAACAAAACACAAAAAAGGTATTAAAAACACAGATTTGTCCAACATTAACTTTTTTTTTAATTTTATTTTTTTAATCAAAACTGCTCATCAAATGTAAAAAAAAATAAAAAAATGTAAAAGTGTGATATAGCTGAACTAAAGGTAAACATGTCACTTTTTCCAAATGTGGTTTTCTTCTTTTAATACAAGGAAATTCTAGAATTAATTAAATGTCTAGCTAAATTTAGCTTATCGTACAAAGGTGACCATTGTACGCTCTAACTTTCAGTGAAAGGAACCGGTGTCTAATATGATGCCAGAGTTGAACTACACTCTCCAGGATGATTCACAGACACCATAATTGTGGGACAGACTGTGTTTTGAATATGGGCCAAAATTTGCATTTTACAATGCTATTACATTCGATACACTTAACTTTAGCACGTAATTGGACGCTACACAGCCCTTATGCCAGAAAGAGGTACAACTGCATTATGCTCACTCATGGCTTGCGCCGAGTTGTGTGATGTCAAACCCACTCTGAATCATTACAATGCAAACAATTCAAAGACAACACTGCTTACTGGAACTAGCACAGGTACATTGTGCATTGATGGACACTCGTGGGCGGAATCACCCCAGGTGGAAAATAAGAGGCAAGTAAGAGAATACCTAGGAAGGAAACTAAAATGCTACAGAAGTCATGCACACTGCCTGCACAGTGCCACATTCATGCACACAGACTCCTGTGACACCAGAAATTCCACAAAAACACTTCAGAACACCGAATACACGTATACCCAACGTATTTAAGCATTCGGTGCCTTGCAAAAGTATTCACCCCCCTTTGCATTTTTCGTGTTTTGTTGCCTCACAACCTGGAATTACCGTGGATTGTTTGAGGATTTGCATCATTTAATTTACAGAACATGCCCACAACTTTGAAGATGTTTTTTTTTAATTATTATTGTGAAGCAAACAACAAATAGGACAAAATAACAGAAAAAGTCAATGTGCATAACTATTCACCCCCCCCCCTCCTCCCCCCCTAAAGTCAATACTTTGTAGAGCCACCTTTTACGGCAATCACAGTTCCAAGTCGCTTTGGATAAGTCTCTATGAGCTTGCCACATCTTACCACTAGGATTTTTGCCCATTCCCCCTTGCAAAACTGCTCCAGCTCCTTCAAGTTGGATGGTTTGCGCTTGTGAACAGCAATCTTTAAGTCTGACCACAGATTTTCTATTGGATTGAGGTCTGGGCTTTGACTAATCCATTCCAACACATTTACATGTTTCCCCTTAAACCACTCAAGTGTTGCTTTAGCAGTGTGTTTGGGGTCATTGTCCTGCTGAAAGGTGAACCTCCGTCCTAGCCTCAAATCACACACAGAGTGGTACAGGTTTTGCTCAAGAATATCCCTGTATTTAGCACCATCCATCTTTTCCTCAACCGGATACTGAAAAACATCCCCACATCATGATGCTGCCACCACTATGTTTCACTGTGGGGGTGGCGTTCTTTGGGTGATGTGTTGGGTTTGTGCCAGACATAGCGTTTTCTTTGAAGGCCGAAAAGTTACATTTTAGTCTCATCAGACCAGAGCACCTTCCTCCATACATTTTGGGAGTCTCCCATATGCCTTTTCGCAAACTCAAAACGTGCTATTTTGTTTTTTGCTGAAAGTAATGGCTTTCTTCTGGCCATTCTGCCATAAAGCCCAACTCTATGAAGCGTACGGCTTATTGTCGTCCTATGTACAGATACTCCAGTCTCTGCTGTGGAACTCTGCAGCTCCTCCAGGATTACCTTAGGTCTCTGTGCTGCCTTTCTGATTAATGCCTGGTCCGTGAGTTTTGGTGGGCGGCCGTCTCTTGGCAGGTTTGCTGTTGTGCCATGTTCTTTCCATTTGGTTATGATAGATTTGATGGTGCTCCTGGAAATAATCAAAGATTTGGATATTTTTTTTTTATAACCTAACCCTGATTGGTACTTCTCAACAACATTGTCCCTTAGTTGTTTGAAGAGTTCCTTGGTCTTCATGGCAGTGTTTGGTTAGTGGTGCCTCTTGCTTAGGTGTTGCAGCCTCTGGGGCATTTAAAAAAAGGTGTGTATATGTAATGACAGATCATGTGACACTTAGATTGCACACAGGTGGACATCATTTCACTAATAGTGTGACTTCTGAAGGAAATTGGTTGCACCAGAGCTTTTTATGGGCTTCATAACAAGGGGGTGAATACATACGTACATGCTAATTTTATGTTTTCTATTTCTAAAAAAAAATAGTTTTATGTATATATTTTTCTTATTTAACTTCACCAACTCAGACTATTGTGTTCTGATTCATCGCATAAAATTCAGATTAATAAAACATTGAACTTAAGGCTGTAATGCAAGAAAATAGGTAAAAAGTTAATGGGGGGTGAATACTTTTGCAAGGCACTGTATATGGACATTCCAGGCAACGCTACAAACTGGAAAGAAACAATGTACATGTTTTAAAGGCAAGTTAACTATTGGCTAATCTAGCACATTAAGATTTTAAATTATGTACCTTGGTGGGGGTAATGAAAGTTGCAGGGAAACTACAGAGACCAACTGCCAATCTCTGCGATTAGAAGACCATTTACAGTATGGCTTATAATGAACAACTACTGCCAGCAGAAGGACATCCTGATGGAATGCTTACTGCCACCTGACAACTACTGCACAAGGTAAAACTGTGCAAGTCTTTATGTAAACAGTAGCAATTGCAGCTAGAGACTTCTAAATGTGTAATAGTGCCTACTATAGATTATGGTGTTTGACAGAAGTAGAAATGTAATGTTAACCAGCACGGAGACATGATGTGAAAAGTACCTTCAAATAGGATCCATAGTATTTAGTCACATACGGGCTGTCGCACTGGCTAAGGACTGTTATTTCTTGCTGTATATCTTCTATTTCATCCTCTGCTTCTTCCAGGTCGATAATTTTAATAGCAACCACATGCTGAGTCCGGTTATCAATTCCTTTAAATACTTCTCCAAAAGAACCCTTCCCAATGCGTTCCAGCTTCGTAAATAACTCTTCTGGATCAGCTCGGTGGTTCTAGAAAATGGAGAGAGGGGGGGGGGGGGGGGGGATGACATTAACATCTTTGAATGTGTCAACACACACAAGAAGAAATTATAGGTTTAAGATTATATCAATAAAGAGGAACTGAACAGTTTTGCACTAAACCAAGGGCGATCACAGGAGTAATAATGTGCAAAAGTATCACAGAAACTCAAATACACCAGCTGGTCTCAAACAACCCTCTCACATCAGTGCATTATTCAATCAGCATTGTAGTAAGCCTTCACTACGCCTGTTGTCTGTGTTACCAATACTGTACATAGATTTTCTTTACTGCCTATAGCTATGTGCAAAGTGTAGAATTGCCCCCCCTCCCATCCATAAGTTAAAAAAAAAAAATAAAAATAAAAAAAAATACACTTTTTTTAATGTAACAGTCTTCATATATTTGTCAAAAATATGAAAAATCACAGAAGTGAAAACTACATAAGAGTGATGGCTATCCTTGACACGCAAGATATTTGTATACCACATTTGCCATAATGCTCAGCAAACCTGTAACAGAAAACAATGTGCAAATGAAACATTGACATTAACTCTTACTTAGAACTCTGCCTAGTTTTTCTGTAGCAATAAAGAGGTAGTGTGATCTGTAATAAATGCTGGTATAAGTGGCTATGGCAATTTGTATATTCAGAGCTAGGTGGGGACCGAACGTACTCTGTATCTAAAGTACTCGGTACACATGCCAAACAGATAAATACCACAGGCCTTAGCAACCTCTATCTAACAGAAGCACACATGAGAAGCTCTGAAAAGCTAATCTCTTTTTAAAGAAACTATCAAATACCAAAAAGAAGTCTGATCTGCACAGAAAAGATGGGCAAGTGCCAGAAGCCTTAGCTAGTGTCATGGAGATTGTTACAAAAAAACATTGTGAAGACAAACTACGTCTGCACTTGTTGGACACAGGCTAATACAGCCAATATAGGTCAGGAAGTTAAAAAAAAAAAAAAAAAAAAAAAAAAAAGATATTGGACAAGCAAGACACAGAATCCATTGCTGCACAAAACACCCCTGACTTTAAATAACTTCATTTTCCCCATCTCTATTACGCAGCTTCAAACCCGGCAACCTATGAACTTACTGTTTAGTGAATTGAATTTAATTCCCATACTAACCAATTAAGAGAATTTACCATTACATGGCACTGAATTTAAACCTTGTTTTAAGCCCACTTCTCATATTAAAGGGGCATGAATCACTCTGAAACAACTGTCTCAATCAAAAGCTTTAGCTTTGATTGAGACAGCTGCCTCACTTTGCAGACACTCACTTTACTGATCTAAGCAGTGTCCTATCCCTAGGAATGCTGGAAAAGTACGTTGGGCACGCCTGACAGATTTACACATGTGCAGTCAGAAGATCTCTTCACCTTGCTACATTCTGACAGGGAAGAAGAGAGGGAGTCTGATCAGTGTGATTTATGCAGTAGGTTCCAGTGTCAGGTCTCTCTTTCTTGCTGCTACACAACGCTTCTGTCAATTGTGGACCGGTCTGGGTAAGAGATTGGAGGGAGGCTGAGAGGCGTGCCAAACCATGCAATCTGACCAAGTTTATAGGATGTTTATAAACTTATCACATACGTTTTTCCTGTGCTTTTTTAGTTTGTATATTTGTTTAAAAGTGTTTGCGCACGGGTTGAAAAATAATAATTGTCAAGTAATGCTGCTTTAAATTGCAGAGTGTGTTGTGTGTCATTGATAAGGACTATATAAAGCCAACACAATTTAAAAGGTGCATTCAGCACAAACCACTATAGCCCCTTGTGGTGGTTAAGGTGCTTGTATCTATGGGTGCCTTCCCCCTGGGTTTGTGGCACTGGCTTTGTTTTTCTTCAAATTTTGAAATTTCAGTGCCATCCACAGATAAAATTTAGCTTGTAGCACATATAGACTTAACACCATAAACACTAAGGTGCTGAAGTGATTATGGTGCTCAGTCACTTTAAGGCTAGCAAATTAATACCCTTGCATGCTTGGACAGCTCTGCAAAGGAAGAATACAACCTTCATGGCAGAGTGTGACAAACCAAAACAGCTAGGATTAAACATTTCTCCAATTAGTACTAAGGTAGCAAATATAAATATTACATATGTAGCTGCAGACAGCCTTCCTTTCTGGCCCGATTAAAAAAAAACAACAACAACCTTACAATGACGATCTGATACCAAGCAAAAGCAAGTGTAGCTGTGCATCCAAGTACACTTATATTAATATGACTTAACGTAGCTCATATAAAATGTAATACAAAACAGAAATAAGGAAGTGATGGGAAGGTTTAAAAATAGCAGGAAAAGTAGAAGCTTTTACATAGCATGATTTAAAAAAAAAATACAATAAAATCTGCATATATCATGTTTTAAGGACTCAGGAAGGAAACATTTTCACATTCCATTTTTTTAACCACTTAACGACAGAATGGCAGTCTATGCGGTCATGCATTAGTCCAACATGATAGTTTAGTGCCAGATATATCGCAGCTGTAACTAGGTAAAGACAAATATTGATACTTGGGACCAACATTAGCAAGCACATTGTAATCAAATTGAGGACCACACATTTCTAAAACAATTACTATGGCTTCCAAACTTACCAATGAGCCAGGTGTTTTCCCTCAGCTAAAGTGCAAACCATATTTACTGAAAAGACCACATTTATGCCACTCAGCATTTCCTCTTTCTATAAATAAAAAAGCAACAGAGACAGTTTGTGCTTAAGTGTTGGTCCATTAAATGCGATTGGGGAAAATCATGGTTGAACAAAAATATCAAATATCTCTAGTTCTTGATGCACAGCAACTCTGAAAAGCTTGGACCTTAATGAGTTAGAACTTGGAAAAAAAAAAACTAGAGCACTTAATAGTGGCCATCAATAATCCTACCAATTAGTCATAATAGACCATCATCCATGGTTAACTGACATGTGAAGAGCATGTATTAAATCACACACTACAAGCCTGGCATGGAGACTTTTTTTTAGTATTGGCCCAGACAACTTCAAAGAAACCTTTATAACGGTCACACAGAAGTCATCATCAGTCAAGAGGAGTATCCAATGCGTATATAATCCCCCTCAATCACAAAACAAGAAGGAGAAAAAAAAAAAAAAAACATACTACCGTACATAGTGCTAACGTCATGTCCAATATATGGCAGAATTATAGAATGAGTGCTTGGCTCTTTGCAGTAGCTCAAGGCTGGCAAAGAAACATAGGAGTGGCAGTCTCACAACAGTTAGAAACAACATTTTGGTCATCCCTGAAGTAAAAAGGTACCCCAAAAAAGAAAAAGTTTTCTGTGTAAGAAACTTGATCGGTCACCTGTGACACCCTGACAAGAGGTGCATTGTCCACAAAACAAAGTGATATTCTTCATAATGTAATAAGTCTACTAAGGGTGGCTTAATATGGCACATCAAAGAGGTATCAAGTGATAAGTGACAGTTCCATCAATACTGTGCAGTTTTGTGGCTGATACTAGGCCTGGTCTTTAGACGCCTGAGGCTGCAGCATTATCTATTTGTTTACAATGTTGGTTAAGGAGTAAACAAAATAACCTACAGTTTATCAAAGAAAGGCTGTATCATGGCTCAAGAAAAATTCTATGGACTGAAACACTAAAGTTAGAAATACAGATTTATATTTCTAACGCTGTAGTGTTCCTTTAAATGTGCAAGAGACAAAATAGTTGATTTTCATGTCGAATAATAAAACGAAACCAAACTTTTATGCAAATCACTTTATTATTTTTCTTTTTTTGTTTTAATGGCTATATATACACATTTATATTCTGAATGGATTTCATTTAGACTTAATCTTGTGTGGGCAGCCCAAAGATATGTTGTAAATTAATTTAACCTGTTTTGTGCATCAGGAGCAAGCCCAGTGAGGGTGCATGCACTTTGAGAGAAATGTCTAAGTACAGATGTGCTTGTTCAACATTACTCAGCAGATTTCCAAGCGATTATGAGCTAGCTCTGAGCATCATGATGCCAACACTCCTCACTTTACATGAATGAGAGGTCAAATTACAGTGACACACGAAAAAAAAAAAAAAAAAACAATGATAATTTTACTCTTTGACATTGGCTTTTTTCCATAGGGTTACTCCAGCCACCATGACCACTTCTGCTTTTAGAAGTGGTCATGGTGGTATAAATCTATATGTGCAGCATTTGTGCTTGGAAACACTACACATACAGAGGTATATTCATTTTGGTGCCGGGGGCAAGTTGCACACATCAATTAGGCAGCCAATTTCTTTGTTCCGGGCTGCCTAATATTAGTTCCGTGAAAACATTACATCTGTCGAAAGAGCGCATAGTGAGCGTTTCCCTTGGAGGCAGCAACTGCAAGGGGAAACGTGCATCTTCCCCCTCCCACATTTATTTAAAGGGGACCTGTCTTTTGGTTTTGCTTTCCTTATGCCAATTGTATTTTAATAATTGTATTCGCCTCTGTCACTTGCCTTTATTTACATTTATCATCTTTTCTTCATTTCTTTCTCCTATTTTCACTTCTGTGAGATTGTGTTGTTTACTGATGGATTGTGGGTAAATCCAATGGGTATCTGAAACCTAATCTTGCTTTAATCTCCGCCCATTGTCAAGTTTAGTCAACTACATGAGAAAAAGTAGTCGCTATTTTTAACTATATATTTAATGACAACAAGAGCGCTCAGGTAATAATTAAAAAGAGATTCACACACAGGGAGCTATATAGAAACAGATTAGATGAAGTTTATTTTTCATGATATAGCAACTTTAATTCCCCTGCATCATCCCAGCCTCTCTAAAACATTTGCATTATTATTAATATTAAATATGTCCTCACTCCCCACTGGCTCACGGAGTGTGCATGCGCTCTGAGCTGGTAAGATCGTTGCAATCAAAATCTTTCAATTTGAGGAGTATGTGACTGGACCTCACAAAGGCAGAGTTGATATCTGGTGTGGAAACCAGTGTGGGGTCCGTCCTGCAGGGGTTGATTTTCTCATTGCTACATCACAACTTGCTTTTACAGTCTGCAGAGTAGATTTGAACTTACATTTTCTATAAGGCCTTTATCAGTTACAAATGAAAATCAGAATCTCTCACAATGGGAAACATGGAGGGACTGTTGACATTTTGCGATTTCTGCCTACTTTAACATAAAGCAAGGCAGATTATTGTGAGGGGTTAATATAAAATCCTAAAAGTACATGTACTTACCTATAGGTAAGCATTAAATTGGCTGAGATCATCAGCATTGATAATCTCAGCCAAGGAGGTCACACAGACATCTGGCACTGGAGTAAAGGTAAGGAAAGACCATTATTTTATTTGTTTAGGGGTTGGGCAATAGCCAAAAGAGTTGGGAATGTTTGTTACATGTGTTCCTTTAACAATGCATGGCTGGAGAAAGGTGTAGAGAGATCATGTGTCTTAAATAGCAGAAAAATGGATGTACATTGTGTTTAGACCACACGATACTCTGACAATGTAGTTCATCAATATCTAGCCTTGGGCACTGCAGCTGTTGTGCAAAGTCTCTCATGATCTTCATACACATGTAGCATGTGAAATGGGAAACTGGATGGCTAAGCATCATGGGAAAGGTAGTTTCACAGCATCTGAATTTTAAAGGTTAACCATCACTGGTCTAGTTTATAAATAAATGGAAGGAGCAAGAGTGAGTGCCAATAAAACACGACCAGACTTGTTTCAAGTAAAGGTTCCATTAAACCGTCATTTCAAACACAGCTTCAGACCAAAAAGGATTGTGTAGATTTAATAAAAGAGGAATAAAAAAAAGGTAGCACAGACGTCAAAGTGCTTATTAAAATCACACGTTGTTCAAGCATGTTACAGAGTGGGTGTTAATAGAAGGCTCTTATTGTTCTAATTATATTGCATGATATTTCTATGACACAAGACAAGACATTATACTGGTAAGCTGGAGAAATTAGACAATATTTCCATTCTATAAAGTCTTTACCTTGACAGTGGAGCACCAGTATGTCAATGAATATATAAATACTTAATAACAAAGATTTACAGCCACTTGAAACTATGAACACTGGTGGAAGATGTATTTTGGAAAGTTTTCTAGCGTCACCTAATCTTACTTCTGCTCCTGTAAGGTATGTATTTCTAGATATTTCTGGGTCTTGTACAAGAAAAATACTTCTAATACTCTATTGGACATTGTTCTTTGGGACCCTTCACCACACCCAAAAAAAACACACAAAAAACCTCCCTTAATCCAGTGCCAGGCAAGGCTCCAGGCACTGCTCAGCACGCCCCCTTTTCATAGCCTTTGATGGGACCATTTAACCATCTCAGGTTGCACGACTGTGCTTCGAGCCAGCGAAGAGATGGGAAAGTGCAGGAGTAGGGAGGGCGGGAGAGAAAATAGCAGATGGGAGAGGGAGGACTACAGTTAAGGAAGATTGGTGGACTCAAGCTTTGACAGCAAAGTGAGAAGCAGAGAATGTCCGTCGACAGAATGCCGTTTCCGTTGACACCTGAAATATGCACAGAATTTACATTTGGCAGCCAGGTCACATGTGACAGAGTTGTGACTAGCTCCAGCACACAATTGTAAATAACTTTGGGTTTGCAGTGTTCAAGCAGAAATCCTGCATATCCAGACTCCTACCATCATGACCACTTCTAAAAGCAGAAGTTGTCAAGGTGATTGGAGTAACTCTTTAAACTAACACACCTCTTGCATGATGGAAGAGCGTGTTGGTCCAATAAAGGGAGTTAAATGTAGTTTTTCATTTTTTATAACTCAAAACTGCAAATTAGCTTTTTTTTCATGCCAACAGATGACATTTATACAGTGGTAACTTGTTCTAGCAGTACTAATTTTACATACATTTGTACACAAAGTTGCAATTCCATCATCCATATTCCTGATCTCCTTGATTTACATAAAATGTGTTCATAAGTAATTAAAGGGAAACAGACACTCCCCATGATTTTTAATATTATATTTACTTGTCCCTATATTTAACATATGTATTTAGGAGGTGTGAAAAATGGGATTAAATGTAGTAATTCACACTTCTGTACTTTGCAACTGGGCACCTCCATCAAAGCTCCCTGTCAAACTTTGTCCTTTGCACGTGGCAGTCAGCATATAGATTGAACATTTCTATTTTTTATTTTTTTTCCCTTGATTTGCAAAGTTGGCTCTGTCTTGTCTATAGTGGATTTTGATGTAATCTGCTTAATCTTTAATATAAATTTAAATGAAAATGAACCATTTCATGAAAAAGCTATTAGTGATTTTTTTTTTATTCAATGGTGATTCACTTCTTGGAAAAGAGCTGGTAATTGCTTCAGGTTTTTCCTTCTTTTCAAACTAACATTAGAAATAATATTTTAGCATTTAATTATTATTTTATTATTTATATAGCGCCAACAAATTCCGTAGCGCTGTATAGTCTACATAATGTCTACAAAGTATGGTAAATCCGCTCTGCAGTGACCCTTTAAACGTGAACCATTTCCTAATACTTTCTACGCTACGTCAGCAGTTCATTTCATCGCCCCACACCCAATTTGAAGGAAACCGAAGTTCAAAGACAGTGAAGGTAAAACTGAGCACACCTCAGGTTCAAATGACTTCTCTCCAAGCAATAAACACACCCATATGACAGGGATCATTTTAAAGACCAAAATGAATTCACTGTGGGTGCACCAGGTTCTACATTTCCAAGTTACTTGAAACTGGGATGGTCACATAAAAGCAGCTAAATAGTACAGAGGACTATAAAGATTTTCAGAACGTAAAAACACGAAGCTAAAAAAACAAGCTCTAGCACTCCAGGAACAGTGGCAAACTATGAACAGGAAGACACATATATACTAGAAACAGAAATAGAGGAAAAGAAAAGAAAAAGCAAGGGCTCAATAAAACAAATTGAGGGAATACTCCACACACCTTGAATGCTACAGTGTGCTGAAGTGGTTGTGGGTTTTGGAGTGCTGTGCACTAAAGGTACCCAGACCTCCTCTACTTAAAGGAACACTATAGTAACAGGAATACAAACATGTACTCCTTTCACTATAGCTATGGAAACACTATTTAGACGCCCAGGCCCCCTTTAATTAATATCAAAGATGAGATTTTTTTACCTTAAGTCCAGTGTCGGTTACAGCTAGCTCAAACTTAATCTCAGCCAACCAAATGCTTTCCCACAGGAAAGCGTTGGGAGACTATTGTGCAAGTGTGACAAAACACAGCGTTGCGTCATTCAGCATTTCAATGTGGAGGGTGGAAGCAACTTATGTTTTGCTTCCTAATATGTTTCAATACCTCTTATGGATCAGAGTCATCCCTGAGAGGAGGCTTTTCCCCCATTTTCCAATCCGAAAGTGTGTTTTTGTACAAGCCTTTTCAATTTTAATACAAATCCCTTTAGATACTGTTTAATAAACGCATAATTTGTCAAAAAAAAAAAAAAGTTATGTCTTCATGGGGAAAAAAAAAAGCATAATACTAAAGATGGGTAAATAACATTTAACCCCTTAAGGACCAAACTTCTGGAATAAAAGGGAATCATGACATGCCATGTGTCCTTAAGGGGTTAAAGGACCACTATAGTGCCAGGAAAACAAACTTGTTTTCCTGGCACTATAGTACCCTGACGGTGCCCCCACCCTCAGGGTCCCACTCCCGCCGGGCTGAAGTTGGAATAGGGGGTTAAACACACCTTTCCTAGCATCGGGCTCCCTCAGAGCTGCGGACTCTCCTCCTTCATCGGCTGAATGCGCATGCGCGGCCAGAGCCGCGTGTGCATTCAGCCAGCCCATAGGAAAGCATTCTCAATGCTTTCCTATGGACGATGGCGTCTTCTCATTGTGAAAATCACAGTGAGAAGCACGGAAGCGCCTCTAGCAGCTGTCAATGAGACAGCCACTGTCTTTCTGGTAGATAAAAGTATCACATGAAAATTAATTTGTTGGAGACCCAAGATGTCTCAGGAACAGATGGTGTTAAGAATGGTCAGTATCTCAAGGCACTCAGAATAGAACAGTGAAAAATCCAGAACAAAAGAACCTTCTTTGGCTTGGTTTAAATTATCTCTGCTTATGATGTTAAATGCTGTTTCAGGACATCTCTTATCTCAAAGTATAAAAAAGGGTAAAATAAGAGTTGTAGAAGTAGCCATGATTAACCCCTTAAGGGCTGAGCCAATTGTACACGTTGTGATAAAAACAAAACTTAAACAAAAACTTGAATTTGCACTATATGTCTGTTCAGGCGTAATTCGCCTCTTTCATGTTATGTGCACCCAAACTTTATTATATATAATTTTATTCAGGGGAAACAGGGCTTTCATTTAACATCAAATATTTAGGTATGAAACTATTTAATATGAATAAAATATAAAAAAAAAAAAAAAAATGGGAGAAAATAAGAATTTACAAAAAAAATAATTTAGTTCTACGTGTCATTTTAACTGTGAATGTCATAATACGGTTTGCTTTTACTGCGATAAAATACGCATATTTGTATTCAGCGATGTCTCATGTGTAAAACAGTACCCCCTATGTTCAGATTTTATGGTGTTTTGGGAAGTTGCAGGGTCAAATATAGCATGTTACATTTTTCATTTTTTTCACATTGAAATTCGCCAGATTGGTTACGTTGCGTTTGAGACCATATGGTAGCCCAGGAATAAGAATTACCCCCATGATGGCATACCATTTGCAAAAGTAGACAACCCAAGGTATTGCAAATGGGGTATGTCCATTATATGCTGGTCTCGCTTCCATGACTGTGATAATCATTCTTGATGATCTCAACCAATCCAATGCTTTCCCCGAGGAAAGGATTGGGATGCTATTGCGCATGTGTGGCAAAATGCCATGCTGCGCCAATCAGCATCTCCTCATAGAGATGCATCAATTCAATGCAACTCTATGGCGTACATTCAGTGCCTCCATGCAGAGCGTGGAGACTCTGAACGTAGGTGCTGAGCACTGTGCAGCACTGACACAGGATGCACCTCTAGAGGCCGTCTGAGTGACTGTCATTAGAAGTGTTACTAGGCAACAATGTAAATACTGCCTTTCCTCTGAAAAGGCAGGCTTTACATTGACAAGTGTGCAGGGTTAAGGCTATAGACACCAGAAGAACTACATTAAACTGTAGTGGTTCTGGTGACTATAGTGTCCCTTTAAGAATTGTAATTGTGACATTGAGAGAGAGAGAGAGAGAGAGAGAGAGAGAGAGAGAGAGAGAGAGAGAGAGAGAGAGAGAGAGAGAGAGAGAGAGAGAGAGAGAGAGAGAGAGAGAGAGAGATGCACAAAAAGCCTTCCACTTAAGCACAAATACTACAAACAACCTACATGCAAACACACAAAACGCATTAGCATACACACCGTTTAACCCCTTAAGGACCAAACTTCTGGAATAAAAGGGAATCATGACATGTCACATGTCATGTGTCCTTAAGGGGTTAAAAATAAATAAAATAGGACTAGCAGACTTTAAAGTCTTGTTCTGTCACAGTTTAGCTACAAAAGGTTGCCTACACCTATGCTAAACAGTTTATTAAAAGGGACATTAAGCTCCAAAAGACTACATCTAATGCAGTGGTTTTGGTACATAGGCGATGTAAAAGACTGCTGCTTATGAGAAACATTTCTATTTGTCCGTAAGCACACCTCTAGCACTTCCTTATCAAGACCTTCCATTTTTTTTAGGGTCTTTACAATCAGAGTCATTACAAACAGCATGATGTTTAATATGGCTCATGCTTCACAAAAACAAAAACACTGGATTCGATGCTCATCTATGAGAAGCACTGGGCTGGTGTAGAGTAGCAACTGCAGCCCATGTCATAGTTAGTGAATTGGAGGTTTTGAATCTACCTTGCTAGCCTGGTAACTGCAGTGTTGGTCTGGACTGGTTTTGCGTCATCAGTAGGGAAGGGAGGGGTGGCTAGTCACACCCACTTCCCAAATACACAGAGACAATGGGCTCAGGCTAGCAGGTATCAAGAATGCATGCTATGGTTTCAAAGTGCCTGGATAATATTCTGTTAAAGCCTTCTGTAGGATTTCTTTTTAGAATTCTCATATGTGTAATCCCTTGTCATAGAACGGATATAAAACTTTTTTTTTTTTTTTTTTTTTAAACTTGCTTGTGCTACAATCTGTTTGGCAGTGGCGGTTATGGTGATTGGAGTGCTCCTTTCAAGTTTGGATATTTCCATGGGAAGAAAGAACTTGAAGGCATTGTTTAACAACTCTCACTTAACATACAAAATAATTATTGGGGGCTCAGTTACTGCTGACGTGCCATCCCTCAGGCAATTCACGTTGAGGTGCACCAATAACCCTACACATTATTGAAGGATTACCCACAAACAACTGTAATATTGGCATTGCTCACAGATTTACCTAGATCTTGCAGCTTTTAAGTTTGCGGTCAAAAGTGGGACAGCTTTGAGACAATGTGGATGTAAATAGTGCTAATAGCGGAGCAGTTGCAGAGGGCCAAGGCAATAGGTAAGAACCAGGGGAACGGAAAAACAAAAATACGTGGGAGGACACTCAAAGACTCATATTATAACCACCAAAACTAGCTATGATGGTTATGGTGCTTACAGTACCTTTTTTACAGAAATCTTTTTACTTTTAGGTGCACATCTGATACAATTTAAAACTTCTTACACTGAATTTCTTTCAGTGCTCAAAAGTTCAGTTCTGTGAGCATGTTACCTACCATTACATAACATATCTGTTCCATTCCACAATAACACTAGTTACAACTAACTGGATGTTTTTACATGGTCTGGGAAGAATTGAACATGCGGATGCCCTCTGCAGTATGTGACATGCTACGTCTAATGCTTACCTATGTAAAATGAATAGGGTGTACTTTATTTACCCAAATGTAATGGCGTTGGCACAAAAAGCTTAAACCAGCAATACAAAAAGAGGTATCCGTATCAAAATAAAAAATATATGTTGATACAGTCCATGCGTGATTAAGAGACAGGATTTTTGAGCCATGAACACACTTGGATGTGCTGAAGGGAGTTGGCAGTTTCTGTAGCAGTACATGCAGGCAGGTTGGTGCTTACACAACACAAAGCAGTGTACATTCAGGTATGGTAATATCAAGTCAAAGGGCAAGAGGTATTAGTACAATATAACTGGATAGACTGCATTCTAACCCATTATATCACTTATTAATCTGCGTTCTACCATCCTGCAACTGCCAACAGTGGTAATATTAAGCAACAAGGCTCAGTGAGAACAGAAATCACCAAGATAAACCACATTGCATATAATACTATGATTGTAGTGCATCAGTGTTTTGATATGCTTTCATTAAAAAATATATATATATAATAATAGATGATACAGTTTGTGAATGTTTTTATGATTTAAAGGAGGACCATCAGCACAACGGCTCAAAAAGTCAGTGGCCTAGCCCTAAACCATTGCTAACCACAGTTATCACGCCAAGAAGTTTAGAATTCCTTATGACAACAGCATTAATCATTTATCGGAGTAAGAAACATGTGTACATTCGTATGACAGATGCACCAAAAGGTAAATATCATATGAACTGGTCCCTTCTCATTCATTTCACAACATTTAGTGTGATTGCTTGACTTATCAGGAGTGAAGACTGAATGTCCCAAGTAATGAACCAAGGTTTTGGGGATGTTAGGGAACAGGACAAAATCCAAAGCAGAATTACAGAGCACAGCCCTTCAAATGAGTGTAAAAATGGCTTCTAGTTGGCCAGCATATACAGCATGCTTTCCATAGCTGGGCCAAATATGAACAAGGCAAAAGTATTGGGACACTGACCGAGGTGGTGCCAAGTAATAGTGAGGCGGATTCTCACAGGCTTAGAGACCAAGAATGCATCAAGATACACATGTAGGTGTATAACACTGGAATCTCTGATAATATAAGTGCGCATGGGGGGGAAACGAAAAAACATAAAAAAAAAAAAATCAGAAATGTCTAACTAGTTCATGATGCAGAAAGCTAGAGACCAAATATCTCACTTTGCTGCATTTCTCCTTCAACATGCATTTTACCATTGTATACTGCAATTGATATATTTTACAAACTGAATACAACATGAAGGAACAATTCTGTTTTCTTTCAAGTTACCAAGACAACACCGTTTCAAATAACCTCATTTATAAATCGTCAATGAGTTCTGCAGCCATAAATATAGCAAGGCTATTACAAGGCTATTGGACAGAGACAAAACACACTTTGAGCTAAGAGCTACGTCAGCACGATATCTCCTGTCTAAAAAAACTAGTGAAGATAATGGACAGGAGATGAACAAGCTGTTTGATAATTAGAAAAGGAAGCAGACAACCGGGAGTTGCTAGAGAAAAGCAGACCTCGCCCACATATCAGGTTGCCACATGCAGAAAGTAACTAACTTGTGTCAGATCTGGTGAAAATAAGATTACAGTCACAACCTTTTAAGGGTCATGGAGATATACAACGAATCGCAACGCTACAGTCAACATACCTGTATATGCTTTGGCGACATGTCTGTAAATAAATACAAACACTGTGCTTGCTAACTTTTGAGAATCCATTGGTTGCAGACTTCATCTCACATGGCACTCAGCCAGCCTTTATGATGATTAAAGGGACACTACATGCACCCAGACCACTTCAGATCGTGGAAGTGGTCTAGGTGCAGTGCCCAGTTACCTTAACACTGCAATGTAAACTTTACAGTCTTAACATGGCCTCTAGTGGCTGTCAACTAGCCACTTCCTGTAGTTTGACTTGTGAAACAATGCTGGACACCCTCGCGCTTTGCATGAAGACATTGGTTTAATCACTCATTGATATTTGTGTGTTTGTATATATGATCTACATATCTATATAATACACTTTTTCTAATGTTCTCCCTTCTATTTTTCACTTTAACACTAACTTCTCTCATCACTAAAATATCCCTATCCTTTCACTCACCTGTCCCTAGCAACACCATAATTATTACTTCCACCTTACTCCCCTCCCCTCTCTATTCATCCCATGCACTCTACACATACCTTTCCAGCCTCTCTATTCATCCCATGCACTCTACACATACCTTTCCAGCCTCTCTATTCATCCCATGCACTCTACACATACCTTTCCAGCCTCTCTATTCATCCCATGCACTCTACACATACCTTTCCAGCCTATCTCCACCAACTCCTCCCAAATCCTCTACATACATACCCTCCTACAAAACTTTCAAATCCTACTCCCACCTTCACTTCCTTTCTATCCTTCTGCTCCTAGCTGCTGGTGATGTCTCTCCTAACCCCGGCCCCCTCGCAACAAACTCAGCACATACTAACCCAAGGATCCACACTAATCTCATACCCATCTCATGTTCCTCTAAATCCTCCTTCAATACTGCCCTCTGGAACGCACGCTCTGTTTGCAATATAACTAAATCCACTGCTGTCCATGACTTCTTCATCTCTCGTTCTATAGATTTACTAGCCATAACAGAAACCTGGCTCTCCCCCTCTGACACTGCCACCCCTGCATCTTTGTCCTTCGGTGGTCTCCAACTTACCCACAACCCAAGAAACTCTGAATGTAAAGGTGGTGGTGTTGGGTTTCTCCTCTCCCCTCACTGCTCTTTTAAACCTCTTCCCACCCCCCCTTCTCTCTCTTTCCCATCATTTGAAATACACTCAATTCTCCTTTTCAAACCCTTCTCTGCTAACATTGCTGTTATTTACCGCCCCCCTGGTTCCCCTCTTCTCTTCCTTGACCACTTTGCTGCCTGGCTACCCTATTTCCTCTCTTCTAACATTCCATCCCTAATTCTCGGGGACTTCAATATTCCTATAAACCCACCTTTGACCTCTGCAGCCACCAAACTACTTTCCATGACTTCCTCCCTCGGGCTATCGCAGTGGGCAGATTCTCCCACCCATGTAGCTGGCAATACCCTTGACCTAATCTTCACTTATGCATGTACAGTATCTAATATCTGCAACACTCCATATCCACTCTCTGATCACCACCTCTTATCATTTGCTCTCACATACCCCCTCACCCAAAAACCTCAGCCTAACCCCCCTCAACTCAGGAGGGACCTTAATTCTCTTGATCTCCAACAGTTGTCAGCTGACATTGATTCACAACTGCTGTCCATCCCTTCCCTCTCCTGTCCTTCACAGGCCATCTCCATATATAACTCTACTCTTACATCTGCCTTGAACACTGCAGCGCCACTCCAAACAAGCACCTCGAGGAGGACCCGCCCCCAACCATGGCATACTAAATCAACGCGCTACCTGCAAAGATGCTCCCGTTGTGCTGAACGCTCCTGGAGGAAGTCTCGTACACAATCAGACTTTCTCCATTATAGATTCATATTGTGTTCATACAGTGCAGCCCTTGCCCTTGCCAAACAGTCCTATTTTTCCACTCTCATTAGTTCATGTTCCCGCAACCCCAGGCGTCTCTTTCACACCTTTAATTCTCTTCTTCGCCCTGCTGTGGCCACCCCCAAAACTAACCTTACTGCTGATAACTTCGCATGTTACTTCACTGACAAGATTGAACAGCTAAGGAAAGAATTCTCCCCTCCTTGCCTTTCTGTTTCTCAATCACACATAGATCATGCCTTTCCTACCCTTCAGACATTCTCCCCAGCTACTGACCAAGAGGTGGCTGCTCTTCTTTGCTCCTCTCGCCCCACCACTTGCCCGCTCGATCCTGTCCCATCTCACCTTATTAGATCTCTCTCCACTTGTCTCGTGCCTTCTCTAACACACATCTTCAACTGCTCGCTCTCCTCTGGCATCGTCCCTGCTGACCTTAAACATGCCACTGTAGTACCTATACTAAAAAAACCATCCCTCGACCCATCCACCCCCTCTAACTACCGTCCCATATCCCTGCTCCCTTTTTCCTCAAAGCTTCTGGAAAGACTTGTCTTTACCCGTGTGTCTCATTTCCTCAATTCCAACTCTCTCCTTGACCCTCTTCAATCTGGCTTCCGCCCTCTCCACTCTACAGAGACTGCCCTTATCAAAGTTACTAACGACCTAATCGCAGCTAAATCCAAAGGCCACTACTCCATACTAATTCTTCTTGACCTCTCAGCGGCCTTTGACACCGTTGATCATGCTCTCCTTCTTCAAACTCTTCAATCGCTTGGTCTCTGTGACTCTGTCCTCTCTTGGTTTTCCTCTTATCTCTCCCAACGCTCATTCAGTGTCTCCTTTTCTAATGATACCTCCTCCCCTTGCCCTGTCTCAGTTGGAGTTCCCCAAGGCTCCGTCCTTGGTCCCCTTCTATTTTCTCTTTATACTGCCTCTCTTGGCAAACTTATTACCTCTTTTGGATTTCACTACCACCTGTACGCTGATGACACCCAGCTATATCTCTCCTCCCCGGACCTCTCCCCTGCCGTCCTGCAACGTGTCACTGCTTGCCTTTCTTCCATCTCTGACTGGATGTCCTCCCGCTTTCTGAAACTCAATCTCTCAAAAACTGAGCTCCTTGTCTTTCCTCCTCCTAATACTGATCCTCCTCTTTCGCTCTCCCTCCAAGTTTGTGGTACCAACATCAGTCCATCCTTGCAAGCGCGCTGTCTTGGCGTCATACTTGACTCTGGTCTCACCTTTGAGCCTCACATCCAGCATGTTGCCAAATCCTGTAGATTCCATCTTAAAAACATAGCCCGCATCCGCCCCTTTCTTGCACCAGATACTACCAAGGAGCTTGTCCATGCTCTAGTAATTTCCCGCATGGATTATTGTAACCCTCTCCTGATTGGTCTCCCCAATAGCCGTACTGCACCCTTACAGTCCGTAATGAATGCTGCTGCTAGATTGATTTTCCTCTCTAGTCGTTTCTCTCACACCTCACCCCTCTGCCAGTCCTTACATTGGCTTCCTGTATGCTATAGGAGTCAATTCAAGGTACTAACTCACACCTATAAAGCACTGAACAACTCTAGCCCCTCTTATATCTCCTCACAGATCCATAGGTATGTCCCTTCTCGGTCTCTCCGTTCTGCCCGTGACCACCTCCTGTCCGTTGCCCGCACTCGTACGGCCAACTCGCGCTTGCAGGACTTCTCGCGGGCGGCTCCCTTCCTATGGAATAGCCTGCCTACCGCCATCAGACTCTCCCCTAGTCTTGCATCTTTTAAGAAGTGCCTTAAAACCCATCTCTTTAGGAAAGCTTATGGCCTCCAAGACTAACCCTTACCTCACATACCTGTCTCTTGCCCTCTCCTAAAAGGCAGCCCACCTTATTTGATTGTAAATTCCTGTCCTAATGTGTTTTACACCCCACCTCCTATAGAATGTAAGCTCGTTTGAGCAGGGTCCTCTTCAACCTATTGTTCCTGTAAGTTTATTTGTAATTGTCCTATTTATAGTTAAATCCCCCCTCTCATAATATTGTAAAGCGCTACGGAATCTGTTGGCGCTATATAAATGGCAATAATAAATAAATAAATAAGACATCCAGCATCAAGCAAAACAGAGTCAATGTTTTCCTATGAGGAAGACCTAATGCGCGTGTGGCACTTGCTGTGCATGACCATTCGGCTTACATCAGAGAAGCCCAAACCCGCCCTGAGGGACCCTGGCGCTAGATCATATAATTGAAAGAAAGCATTTAAAGTACATTCTGAACACAGAAATATTGAAATGAAATCAATGCAATTGGATGCTGGGAAACGTATCTATTTTTTTGAATTGGCATAAGACAAACATAACAGTTTAGCTGCAGTGCTTGGAAACTTCTATATTTAAAATGTACAAAGACCTTTAGTTAAAAAGCATAACAAATTAAAAAATAAAGTAATAAATATCTATATGTTATGCCAGTAGATTTACTAGCAAATGTGTATATTTTCTGATAATTGTAATAAAATCTATTGTCCATCACCTGTCAATCAATAGTCAACATATACTTGTTCTTGGTTAGAGCAAGCCGCTCGCTTGAGTACTACCCGATATTCTTTTTTAACACTAAAAGGGTGGCAATGAAGTTAGCATATAGGCTCCATGGTAGAGGAGTAGACAGGGGTGGGAGCAAGGTGAAAGAAAGAAGTGGGCATGACACCCACAAACGTCAGATCATGATTGTGCTTAGATTAACAGCTGCTAAAGAAATTAAATACATAATTTAGCTCATGAATTATTTTTTCCTGATAAAATATATATTCACAGCCTTAGAAACATTATACATTAAGGACTGCCTGCAGTGACCTGTTAAATGTAATTTGTACCATTTAAAACCATATGTTCCCACTTCTAAAAACCAAAGTAGAACCCTTTGTGCTTAGGCACTTTAACATGAAGTCAGACAAACATTATGTATTACACAGCAATGTGTCAATTAACCATGGTGTGGCTGCAAACCTCAAGGATTACACTTTGAAATCCCAGATGTCGACTACACAAATGAAATTATTTAGCTATAAAAAAAAATAAATCCTAATCTGCATCCATGACTGATATATACCTAAACAGGTATACAACATACAGACAATTCTTTTTGCACTTTAGATTGCCATGCCATCAAAACATCCCAAGTTTTCATGCCGACCTAAAACCAAAACAAAAAACAAAACAAAACAAAAAAAATGATTGATATATATATATACACACACACACACACACACACACACACATACATATATACACACACTGCATAAGAAGTTAGGACTACCTGACCTATTTGCCCCTATTTGCCAAGGACAGGCAGATACTGGGGACCTCAGGGTAGTGATATCATTTATAAGGCAGGAGCTTGGTGGTGGGGACTCCATTTTTTTTTTTTTTTAAGCCTTTTCAGTGCAACCTGTCTTGTGTGAGAGGTAAGGGTAATGATCCATTTGTTTGATCGTGAGAAAATGTTTTTACATACATACATACATACACACACACACCTCAATAGTTAATATTGTACCTTCTCTCATTTAAATAAAAAAAAAAAAAAAAAAATTATTTTGGCTCTCAATTGGAACTCATATGTGGAGTCCACATGGTTTGCTTACATTCCTAACTATTTAAACCATTTGATAGAAAACTATGAATCCAGTGAAGTTTCAGCCAAGAATGAAAGCTAATCAATGACCACAAAATAAATTAACCAGGAAGAGTAAAAGGTTAGAAAATTCATTTAGGACATATCTATGGTATTGCCTTCTTTGAAGGATACGTTTTTTTCAGCATCAAGATAAGGTGTTCTCTTAAAGTGGTTTTCCATTTACTTATTAACAGAGCCAGAGATTGTGTTACAATTACTGTGTTACCAACCTGTAGATATTAGGCCAGGCCTTGCCATGACAGTTCACTAAAGAATGTTGATGAAACCATAAAAAGGAAACAGAATTGTGACACACAAATAGAACAGGTTAGGTTAGCAGTAAAATCGTTCAATAGTAACAGCAATGCTGATGGTCATTTGCTGTATAGGGATATAAGCATTTTTTATTGCAAATCCATTTACAAGATTCACCGGTCTTTAGTAAAATAAATAATTTTAAAAATATATATATACACCGGTATATTGCCTTATCACAACCAAGCAAAAGCAAAGTATATAAAGTTCAATTCTATGTGTATCAGTTGTCAGCATTAGTCTTTAAAATGGAAATATTCATTAAAAAAAAAAAATGCAATTTACGCAGCCGGGGAGGAGGGCCAGCGAGGCAGCTCAGTGTTCCTGCTCCTCACTGCTCCCTCGAGAGCTCGTCATCTGTAGTGAAGCCGGGGCGCCGGAATATGACGTCATATTGCGGCACCCGGCATCACTAAACTGCGCGTGAGGGAACAGTGAGGAGCAGATAGATCCCCACAGGACCCCAGGGAGAGACACCACATCAGCTCTCAAAGGTAGGGAACAATAAAGAAGATGGTGTGTGCAAGAATGTGTGTGTTGGTCGGTGAGTGTGTGGGTCAGTGTTGCATTGGCTGCGACTGGACAGTGGAGTACCTGGAGGTGCATGAAGGCATGCAACGCCACGTCACATTCCAACGTGATATTGACGTACTCCACCTTCACAGGGTTTCATGGAGTGGCGGGAGGATCAGATTTGGCACAGGGTGCGGACGGCGCCATTTGTGGTATACCAGAGGCCGGACTCCGGAGTCACATACTGGCAGCGGCAATGTGAGTGGAGTCTGCTTGTTGGCTAGAGGGGGTGCTGGGATTTAGTATATGGGGGTGACTGGGATTTAGACGAGGGGGTGCTGTGGTTTAGTAGGGGAGGAAGCTGGGGCGGGGTTGAGGGGGGGTTATACTGTACTTTTCAAAATAAACTTACGTTTCTATTAAAATGTAAGTTTTTTTTTGCGGCCCACGTAAACTTAAACCTTGTTTATGTGGCCCGTGCTAGACTTCGAGTTTGACATGCTTGATGTAAGCTATCATAAATGACTATAAGAAAAGCATGCTAAACTTTAAGAAGTCTCTGAGCCCTTTAACAAAGATTCTTAGCTAAAAAACAAAAACAAGAAGAAAAAAAAAAAAGTATAATACATAAAACAAGAGAATGGGGGATGGGTCTGCGCCACTGTATACAACAGATAATAATATTAAGTCCAATGGGATCTGTATCGTTGTGTCCAAAGTTCTACTTTATACGATATCCAGAAGATGTCAATGACATGGAGGATAGTCCAATTGTATAAAAAAAATAGAAGAATTCTTACTTACAGTTGGCAGAGCTTAAAGCGGCACTGTCATGCCGAACTTACCTTTCCTCAATCTCTTCCTCTTCTACCCCTCTCTCAGGATCTGTTCTTCTTTTCTTCCTGTCTCCTTTAGTTTTCTTTAAAACCATAAGACAAAGAAGGGACTCTTTGTCTTATGGGATTCCTCCGCTTGACCAGCTCTGACCAGCGGAGGAGCAAAGTGTGCTTCATTTCCGCTGGTCAGAGCAATTTTCCCATGATCCCTAGCTTTCCTCCCTGTTCCCACAATGCTTCCTGTCAGTATTGCCAAACGTCCTGTCACTTAGACAGAACGCCGGCAAAACTGCCGAATTGCATCCTAACAGAATTCTCCATTGGTGTTAGGATGCAATTCGGTACTTTGTTTGTATCGGAATTTCATTCTAATGAATGAAACTCCGATCCTATTCATTGCCGCGGCTGCATCTTGCAGCCGCTTAGTAGATAACTCCCTAATTCCCACGGTATCAGGGAGCTATCTACTAAAAGGCTGAAAGACCTGAATTGGTCTTTCAGCCAACTTTACTAATACTAAGTAAAAATTACTTAGTATTAGTAAATAATATGCCCCTACTCGCTATACCGCGAGTAGGGGCATGTCTAGTAAGCAGTGAGCAGCCTGTGGCTGCTCACTGTAAAAAAAAAAAAAAAAAAAAAAAAAAAAAACAATAAACACCCCCCCTCCCCTGCGCGGGGGTTAAAGATTGGGGGGGGGGAGAACCTACTGTCCCCCCCCCCCGCCCCCACCCCTGCGCGGTGGGTGGGGGCCCTAATAAAACAATAAGGGCGGGGACCTACTGTCCTCCCCCCCGGCCCCCACCCCTGCGCGGTGGGTGGGGGCCCTAATAAAACAATAAGGGGGGGGGACCTACTGTCCTCCCCCCCGGCCCCCACCCCTGAGCGGTGGGTGGGGGCCCTAATAAAACAATAAGGGGGGGACCTATTGTCCTCCCCCCCTGGGCCCCCACCCATGCGCGGTGGGTGGGGGCCCTAATAAAACAATAAGGGGGGGACCTACTGTCCTCCCCCCCGGCCCCCACCCCTGCGCGGTGGGTGGGGGCCCTAATAAAAACAATAAGGGGGGGGACCTACTGTCCTCCCCCCCGGCCCCCACCCCTGAGCGGTGGGTGGGGGCCCTAATAAAACAATAAGGGGGGGGGGACCTATTGTCCTCCCCCCCCCTGGCCCCCACCCCTGCGCGGTGGGTGGGGGCCCTAATAAAAACAATAAGGGGGGGGGACCTACTGTCCTCCCCCCCGGCCCCCACCCCTGAGCGGTGGGTGGGGGCCCTAATAAAACAATAAGGGGGGGGACCTACTGTCCTCCCCCCCGGCCCCCACCCCTGAGCGGTGGGTGGGGGCCCTAATAAAACAATAAGGGGGGGGGGGACCTATTGTCCTCCCCCCCCCTGGCCCCCACCCCTGCGCGGTGGGTGGGGGCCCTAATAAAAACAATAAGGGGGGGGGGACCTACTGTCCTCCCCCCCGGCCCCCACCCCTGAGCGGTGGGTGGGGGCCCTAATAAAACAATAAGGGGGGGGACCTACTGTCCTCCCCCCCTAGCCCCCACCCCTGCGCGGTGGGTGGGGGCCCTAAATGAACCCCCCCCCCCCCCATCAAGGTGACTAGGGGTCCCAAGCCCCTAGTCAACCCCCACCCAAAACATTCTATCCCCTACCTACCCCCCTCACCCTAAAAATAGTGAGGGGGGGAATAAAATAACTAACCTGTAAAAAAAAAAAAAATTAAACTTACCATTTGACGTCTTCTTTTTTTCTAAATTCTTCTTACTTCAGCCCCCCAAAAGGCCAAATAAAAATCCATAAACCCATCGCACTTTAAAAAAAAAAAAAAAAAAAACGAGCGCAAACAAAAATTAATCCATCTTCACCCATGCAGGGCACGCCGCGTACTGAGCTCCGCAGGGCGGGTCAAGGCTTATAAAGCCTTGCCCCGCCCTGCAATTAGGCTTAGAACACAATGATTGGTTGGTTTAAGCCAATCAGAGTGCTCTGTGTCATTTTACACAGCGTGGGAAAATTCAAAAGAACTTTCCCACGCTGTGTAAAATGACAGATCACTGTGATTGGATGGTTTTCAAACCATCCAATCACAGTGCTCTGTGTCATTTTACAAGCGTGGGAAAATTCCAAAGAACTTTCCCACGCTTGTAAAATGACACAGAGCACTGTGATTGGATGGATTTCAAACCATCCAATCACAGTGCTCTGTGTCATTTTACACAGCGTGGGAAAGTTCAATTTTCCCACGCTGTGTAAAATGACACAGAGTACTGTGATTGGATGGCTTGAAATCCATCCAATCACACTGCTCTGTGTCATTTTACAAGCGTGGGAAAGTTCTTTGGAATTTTCCCACGCTTGTAAAATGACACAGAGCACTGTGATTGGATGGTTTGAAAACCATCCAATCACAGTGATCTGTCATTTTACACAGCGTGGGAAAGTTCTTTTGAATTTTCCCACGCTGTGTAAAATGACACAGAGCACTCTGATTGGCTTAAACCAACCAATCATTGGGTTCTAAGCCTAATTGCAGGGCGGGGCAAGGCTTTATAAGCCTTCCCCCGCCCTGCAGAGCTCAGTCTGCGCGGAGCCCTCCATGGGTGAAGATGGATTAATTTTTGTTTGCGCTCGTTTTTTTTTTTTTTTTTTTAAAGTGCGACGGGTTTATGGATTTTTATTTGGCCTTTTGGGGGGCTGAAGTAAGAAGAATTTAGAAAAAAGAAGACGTCAAATGGTAAGTTTAATTTTTTTTTTTTTACAGGTTAGTTATTTTATTCCCCCCTCACTATTTTTAGGGTGAGGGGGGTAGGTAGGGGATAGAATGTTTTGGGTGGGGGGTGACTAGGGGCTTGGGACCCCTAGTCACCTTGATGGGGGGGGGGGTCATTTAGGGCCCCCACCCACCGCGCAAGGGTGGGGGCCAGGGGGGGAGGACAGTAGGTCCCCCCCCCTTATTGTTTTATTAGGGCCCCCACCCACCGCGCAGGGGTGGGGGCCAGGGGGGGAGGACAGTAGGTCCCCCCCCCTTATTGTTTTATTAGGGCCCCCACCCACCGCTCAGGGGTGGGGGCCGGGGGGGGAGGACAGTAGGTCCCCCCCCTTATTGTTTTATTAGGGCCCCCACCCACCGCTCAGGGGTGGGGGCCGGGGGGGAGGACAGTAGGTCCCCCCCCTTATTGTTTTATTAGGGCCCCCACCCACCGCGCAGGGGTGGGGGCCAGGGGGGGAGGACAATAGGTCCCCCCCCCTTATTGTTTTATTAGGGCCCCCACCCACCGCGCAGGGGTGGGGGCCAGGGGGGGAGGACAATAGGTCCCCCCCCTTATTGTTTTATTAGGGCCCCCACCCACCGCGCAGGGGTGGGGGCCAGGGGGGGAGGACAATAGGTCCCCCCCTTATTGTTTTATTAGGGCCCCCACCCACCGCGCAGGGGTGGGGGCCAGGGGGGGAGGACAATAGGTCCCCCCCCCTTATTGTTTTTATTAGGGCCCCCACCCACCGCTCAGGGGTGGGGGCCGGGGGGGAGGACAGAAGGTCCCCCCCCTCTTATTGTTTTATTAGGGCCCCCACCCACCGCGCAGGGGTGGGGGCCGGGGGGGGGGGGACAGTAGGTCCCCCCCTTATTACCATTTTTTTTTTTTTTTACAGTGAGCAGCCACAGGCTGCTCACTGTTTAGTGGACATGCCCCTACTCGCGGTATAGCGAGTAGGGGTATTGGGGAGATTTTAATCTCCCTTGTCCTATTATGGGGGTCATATTGACCCCCATAGAGTGAGGAGGGGACCTGGGGGGCTTATGAAGTGGTGGGGAGCACTGCTCCCTGCCGCTTCTGTCTTTACATATTACAAGGAGGGAGCTGCACGCCGGTAGCTCCCTCCTTGTAATAAACTGAACGAACAAACTAACACTGATACTCAGTGTTAGTTTGTTCATCTGATTTATTCTATTCATTCATTCGTCTGTCTGATGAATGAATGAATAGATGAAATTCCCGTTCGCATGTCCAGGTGTTTCACTGGGCATGTGCGGGAATCTCACAGTCTGTGTAGTGTGGGCAGATGACGTGTCCCACAGGGACTTCACCTACCCACACAAAGATGGCGGTGCCCTGAATATAGATCGGGGCAGAAGATAAAGAATTAAAAAGAGGTAATGTGGGGGGCTTAGGGGCATTTGGGGGTGACTAGGGGGTCGATTGGATGTAGTGGAGGCGGGAGGGGGGTTAAAAAAAAAACGGGATTCGGCATGACAGTGCCGCTTTAATCCAGCTCTGGTGTGAATGGCTTATAGCGGTATTATCCCCGCTTGCAGGATATACGGCAAGTGTCCTCGTCTATGTAGTGGCAGGTAACCAGGTAGTAATAAAAGATGATAGGTTTTGCTATCCATTGATAAAGCCTTATATTGGCGAAACGCGTTTGGATATTTTTACTGTTTTTATATACTGTTAATAAAATAGATTTTGGTCCTTTTTACGTCTAAATCATCATCTTTCATTACTACCTGGCTTTTATATATATTTTATACCGTATACTTCTTTTATTTTTTTATTTCCTGGATATAATACTCCAAAGAATCCCAGGTGGGGATTATACCACCTACGCTGTTACATAGAGCAGTTAGTCTGCCCTATATATTGTGAGTATATTTTATTATTTTATTACCAAAGATTTTATTGAGAGCACTATCGCTGTTTTATCTTCTCTCCGAGCTATTGATATTAGGGTCAAGATCACTCATCCTATATCCTGCAAGCTGGGATTATACCGCTGCACGCCTAACAACCTAGAGCTAGCGGAAGCTCTACCGAATGTGAGTGTATCTATTATATTTTATATCTTTTATCGCATGTGTGGAACATACTGCACCATTATTGTTTCCATTTTTATTTCCAACTTGGTTACCTGCCACTACATAGAAGAGGACACTTGCCGTATATCCTGCAAGCGGGGATAATACCGCTATAAGCCATTCACACCAGAGCTGGATTAAACTCTGCCAACTGTAAGTAAGAATTCTTCTATTTTTTATACAATTGGACTATCCTCCATGTCATTGACATCTTCTGGATATCGTATAAAGTAGAACTTTGGACACAACGATACAGATCCCATTGGACTTAATATTATTATCTGTTGTATACAGTGGCGCAGACCCATCCCCCATTCTCTTGTTTTGTCTATTTACCTCCAGGGACATTAGAGGGAGTCCTTGTTTGGGACTGCTGCCTTTCTGATTAGCGCTGACTCTATTTCTTGTTTTGTTAAGTATAATACATAAGCCTTCACTTAGCAGTACAGAAACCCAGAACCTCCTGCTTATGTGCTTCCATAAGCTCATTCGCTAAGAGTGTCAATGAGCTAACTAAGTCAAACCATTCAAAATCTATTTGACTACTTAAATTGTGGGGGGAGGGATTGGTTTATAGTTGGTCAGGAACCCCTAGTTAAAGTTAATTTGTTTGAAAATGGTGGAATGGATGGACAGCGCCAGAGGACACTACAATTAAACGGTTATAGATCTTACAGCATCCCTTTACAGTTATATATTGCCTAGTTAAGTGCATTTGGTATTTTACATGCATCAGTGGGAAAATAAACCTTAAAAGAAATGGAAAAAAAAAAAGTCGAATCCTTTTAAGTCACTGCTTTCAGCAAACCGTATCTTAAGAGTATGATGACAAAGTAGATTCTGTTCCAGGAAGAAAATACTTGTAAGCAAAAGGCTAAAATTTAAATAAATGGAGAACAAAAAAAAAAAAGATGCAAAATTATTTACGGTTTCTTTCATTTTAAAAGAAAAACACTAAAGAAAACAAAACTGTTTATATTTAAATCTACAAAATATTAATGTAAAAAGTAAAATTATTTATAGGTAGTTATTCCTGTAACCAGCTACAAAACATTGACGAACAAAAAAGCAACAAGAGATCATGCTCTGAATTGTGAGGTGGAGGATATGTGAGAGGTAGTACTCAATAGGAACAGAGGAAACCTAAAGAATAGTACCCAGCAGAGCCGGCTTCGGTGAATCCAGTAAGGAAATTAAAATAATGCTAGCAACTGACATGAGAGTGCCCTAAATACAATAAAGGGAAACAATTCTGAAGACCCCCTACATTGCTTGCCTTATTGTACCATTTAAATTGCATTGCAGGTGAACAAGTAGCTGTCCTTCATAAAAATGAACGCACAATGCAGGACTAGTTGTTAGTGCACATGTACTGTTGCCTGTGAGCCCTGCTACAAGCTATGGATTGTTCCAGTAAAAACAACACTATCAAGGTACTTAATAAAAAAATAAAAAAATTCACAAATGGAAAGCCGTATCAAGGATTTTAAAGAAAGGAATATTCCAACCACATTAACCATGTAATGGTTATGGTGCCAGGAGTACTCTGATGCTTTCCCATGTTAAGAAGTCACAACCTATCCTGCTATATGCTTGTCCATTCCAACTGGCCTTCTCCAGCAGGAGAACCAAGACAGCTCTACAGTCCACGCTGTTAGCCAGTGAGTGTGGTCATAACTTTGCGCTAAGCAATTACATCTGACTTCGCCTAATAAATTAGAATGTTAAAACAGCCATAATAAGAAAAAAATCTACTTGTTTAAAATTTAAAGAAGCAGTATAAGCAACATAAAAACTGCAGCTCAGGATCAGGGCTGCGTTACCGAAAATAAATGGGTGCGTTACGACTTTTTGCCAAACCATTCAAGGTGGTTTGGCAAAAACTAGGGATCTCCAACCTAGATTGCAGTGATAGATTAAGAGCCCTGTGGGGTTGGATTAGGCAGTGCTTTCCACCTATCTGTAAATTCAACATTATGGAGTTGGTTGAAGAGGGAGCAACTTCAAGGTGCCAGAGATGCCAGCTTGCACAGTAGTTATGGTAGAAGTAGTTGTAATTATGTTAATGAGAAGGCCCCTTCTCATATGGCGCTTACCAATGAGATGAAATTATAGCTTAGCATAATATTAAAGATGGGTAAATAACATTTAAAGGACCACTATAGTGCCAGGAAAAAACAAAACAAAAAAAAACTTGTTTTCCTGGCACTATAGTGCCCTGAGGGTGACCCTACCCTCACCGGGCTGAAGGGGGAGGAAGGGGGTTAAACACTTACCTTTCTCCAGCGCCGGGCTCCCTCAGCACTGGGGACTCTCCTCCCTCAATGCTTTCCTATGGACGCTGGCGTCTTCTCCCTGTGAAAATCACAGTGAGAAGCGCCTCTAGCGGCTGTCAGTGAGACAGCCACTAGAGGCTGGATTAACCCTAAAGTAAACATAGCAGTTTTTCTGAAGCTGCTATGTTTACAGCAGGCAGGGTTAATCCTAGATGGACCTGGCACCCAGACCACTTAATAGAGCTGAAGTGGTCTGGGTGCCTATAGTGGTCCTTTAAGAGCATAATATGGGTGTGAAAATATCTTAATTATCTGAGAGAGCTGCTATAATTCAATAGAAGAGAACAGGAAACTACATTTTAATGTAAACTGGTTCAAGAATTAGACAAGCCTAAAAAAATAAAAATTTTCACTGGGGACAAACATTTTGGCAATAGTTTAGGCCATAGTTTCTGCATGCATCAATGGCATTGGGGAGGGAGTGGTGAGTGCAATATATTTATAGTACAAGCAAATTATAATTCACTGGATACAAAAAGCAAAGGAAAATGTGCGTTTTAGAAAGAAAAAAAAAATGTATCTCTACCACCTGACTAACCAATTCAGTGAGACTTAGTAACAAGTCTGGAACACTATGTACTCAACCAGATTTGGAATCATTTAGGACCTGCTGCAAAACACACAGGTCAAATGTAATTAATATGTTATAGGAACACTCCAACCACCGTAAACACTTCAGTTCTAAAACTTTAACAACTTACCTGGGATCTGCCAAGTGCTTCCATCTCTGGCAAGAGATATTTTATTGCATTGCTACTTTTATAAGGTTTGTATTTCTGGCCAGTTGGATTTGTATTTTGTGTTTTCTTATTTGGAGCCATGACGCTCCTACAAGGATCCCTCTGTTAGCTCCCTTAAAGGGACACTGTAGGCACCCAGACCATTTCAGTTAATTGAAGTTGTCTGGGTGCTGTGTTCCTATTGCACTTAGTGCTGCAATGTAAAACATTGCAGTTCTTACATTGCAGCTTTAGGTCTGCACTCTGTGGCTGTCTACCAGACAGCCACTAGAGGGCTTCCGGAATCCAAACGGACTTTTGGTCCGTTATCTGCCGCTGGATGTACTCATGGACCAGCGTCAGATTTTCCCCATAGCAAAGCATTGAATAATGTTTTCCTATGGGGAAGTATAATGTGCGCGCATGCGCTTGAGCAGAGCCTGACCCAGCGCAGAGAGTGACATCGGTGCTGGATTCAGGTAAGTGGCTGAAGGGGCTTTAACCCCTTAAGGACCAAACTTCTGGAATAAAAGGAAATCATGACGTGTCACACACGTCATGTGTCCTTAAGGGGTTAACCCCTTCAGCAACATGGGAGGTAGGGGAAGGGGGGGACCTATTAATCCTATAGTGCCAGGAAAACCGCTCTGTTTTCCTGGCACTATAGGATCCCTTTAAGCTCTGCCGCGCATAAAAGGTTCATTGGCCGAGAGCAAAACAAAGTCTAGAAGGGTCAAACATAAATATAGAGACACAAAATAATCCTTACTTTGTCTCCGTATATCTTGACTGGATTGGAATTACAGTGAAATACCAGCACAGTCAAAAAGAGTATATGGAGCCCTGCAAACCTCCTCAATAAGATAATTCTCAAACCTGTAATGTTCTGCACACTTTACTAACCCTGGCAGCCACTAAAAAATAATTCAGGATCAAGATTAAAACACTTCCCACTGAAATTAACCCTAAATGTGGAACTTTCAGCTATCTTGAGCATTATATTAGGACTTTTGTAAGTGTAAGGAAAAAGAATGTGCAAAATGTTTATATACGTACCTTATAAGTGTGCTCTAGAAATCAGTTTGTAAAATTTGCTGTATGCCATGACAGAAAGTTGGCCGCCATGATTAAACCAAGTAAAATAAAAATAAGCAGTTTGTTTTGCAATACATATAGGAAATCTCACACACTAAAAATAAAGGAAAATAAAAAAAAATGGGCAAGTAACCCACGTTGGACAACATGTGACGGATTCAGAGAGTAGCGGTGCGCTGGATATTGCTCCACAGTGCACAGGTTCTGAAACTGCTTTGTGCCAAAACAAGTGAGGATTTTACAATCCTTAAAGAAATACATCATCTAATGATGTAGCTGATTGTTTTATCATGCCATGGTGGAGTTGGGAAAGAATTTCTGTAGAGAAGGAATGAGTCCCAAGCGGGAGAAGCTGGTGGGCCCATATAGTAGCAGATTATGGTAGCAGCCTTAGGATAGCTGAGACAAGAAAATGAATTTGGCCTGGGATAGAGTTTGGGTTATGAGAAAGTGGTGCCAGTGTAAGGGAGGTATGCGGAGGCTTACGGCGAGGAAGCAGCCAGTGAATAGACTGCATTGGACAAAGTTCAGGGTCAGGGAGGCCCGGACCACCATCAATTTTTGTTTCTTATGAAGCAAAGGACAGCTTGTCATTGCTCAGAAAAGAAATAGAGTATGAGATGTGGATCATCCAGGATAAGTATAAGACACAAGAGGATATTTATTTTCACAATCTTTAGCTCACCCAGCGTTTGTAATTTTGTAAATAAAAGGTCAAAAACTGGGACCGGAAAGTGGGCTCAACTTCTAATTGTTTATCCCTAAACATTAGATTGTGAAGGTTGTCCACCGAAAGTACAGTTTTTGTTTGAAAGCAGCTCTGTCACTTTTTTTAATTAACGTACTGTATACCGGTATTGTTGTACAAGTTCATTTAAAAAAAGAATTTAAAGATTTCCATTTAAAGTGCTCTAACTGTACCATGAATGTGTAAAATGTACCTGCCCTCAAGTTACCTTTTACATTACACATTTGTTCCCCTTGGATTTCACTTGGCAGTCAGTTGTGAAATCACCATAATCCACAAGAGGAGAGAATGCGGTAATCTTCAAGAATAGTATTATGCTAAACTGAAGAACAAATATATATCAATATATTTATTATTATTATTTTATTTTATTTTTTTTTAAACATTGAAAGTAGGTGTCTGTCAAGTACTGCATAACAGACATCATGCTTAGAAATAGAATACATTTTAAAAATAAGTAGTCACTGTTTTCTGGCAGCCTATGGGATATAAATCGCACATATTCAAAAGAATGAAAAAGAAAACAAATTTCATTTTTCTAAGATTCTAAGAACATTCTAAACCAGTGTTTCTTTCATTGGTAATAGGGAAAACAATCTAGGATGCACTTCCAACTTCTTCAGAACTGATGTAGTCACCATTTATTGAGAGCACAGAATTGATATTGGGTGCCCCAGAACTTTAGTTTGATTTAAAGCAGATATTTTTGGGAAGGGGCAAAATCAATAAAAAAATAAATAAATAAATAAAAAAAAGCGATCTAAAAATAAGTAGTTTTTTTATTTAAGAGACATTAAGAGTCCAAAAGGTTATAGCATGAGGCTGTATATATTCAAAAAATATTTACATTTTGGGTAAATTACATTAACCCAAGTGACTAATTGAGCATACATCACAACAACCAAGTACTGGATAACCAGTGGGTGTATGGGCACTTCAAACTACAAGGATAGATGTGTATATGACCACAGGTGTTTCCCCAATCACCTAGAGATAAACAAGTTGTAGTACAAATACTACCTCTCATATACAACACCCAGTGTTAAAGTGATGAAATTAAGTATACTTTACAGAAGGTAACACAGTAGATATCCACACATAGATCGTAATGCAGCACTTGGGAATCTACAAAAAACAAATATATCCACACAGTGTAATCTGTAAAATAACACTCAATAGGCATAACAACGTTCTCACAGCTACTACAAGGCTCCCACCTGAAGCCATTCCCAGACCTCCAGCTCGAATACACGCTACCCACCACAGCTATGTTTTCATATAGACAACTACATTCCTGGCATGCCCTGCAACCGAAACAGATGCTCACCCATGACACAGACCCAAGCTGGCATACTATTGAACAAATCTGCACAACAGCCAAGCCAGCCAAAAAACTTCTCAATCACCTACACATCAGAAAACCTTTGACCACAACAGCACCCCACCTCCTTCATAACCGCATGGGAAAAAGACATTGGACACCAACTCTCCAAAGAACAGTGGCACACTATCTTCAAGGCACACAAACAGCTCACTCTATGCACGACCCACTTGGAATTAACCCGCAAAATCTTATACAGATGGTACTTAGTCCCCACACGCCTTAAACACAGCTTCCCCGCCACATCAGATATCTGCTGGAGATGCCAGAGAGACAGGGGCACCATGCTACATATATGGTGGCAGTGTACGGAGCTTCAACAATTCTGGCAACAGACTGTGAATCTAATCACTAAGTGCACTGGGACTCAGCTACCATTCAAACCTGAAATATTCCTTCTCCCATGTGGTTAAAACCACCATGGTCCTCTCATGCCTCCCTAAATATAGTAAAATCTTACTTGTATTCAAGTCTGGAGCTGCATACTTTGTCCCGGTTTCCTTTTGACGTGCCCAATACCTGCTGACATCATCAGAAGTGGTAGCCTGATCCAATCACAGTGCCTCCCCATAGGATTGGCTGATACTGACAAAGGGGCAGAGCCAGCACAAGTCAAACACAGCCCTGGCCAATCATCATCTCCTCATAGAGATGAATTGAATCAATGATTCTCTAGGAGGAAAGCAATAGCCAGACGCGCATTAGACCTCCCCATAGGAAAACATAATTCAATACTTTCCTATGGGGATTCTGGCAATGCTGGAGGTCCTCATGCTAAGCGTGAGGACGTCCAGCGTCGTTTAGACGACCAAAAGTGGTCTAAGAAGCCAGAAGAGGACTTAACCCTACAAGGTAATTATTGCCGTTTTTAAAAACTGCAATAATTACACTTGCAGGGTTAAAGGTGATGGGAGTTGTCAACCAGACCACTTCAATGGGCTTCAGTGGTCTGGGTGCCTACAGTGTCCCTTTAAAGAGAAATTCTCCAGGGATTTCATCTTTGCCAAAGAATTGAAGGTTGGAGAAAAACTATTATAAATATATTTTTCTCCTAATCTGTTAGCACAATGTATAGATAGAAGTTAAAGCTCCTGAAAAAAGCATAAGTTGTACCTGGCATGAGGTAACATTTAATGAAGAGATTTGGATGCATAGAATAAGTCCATGCACTACTCTATTCTCTGCCATTAAGGAGTTATGGTTAACAGAACATTTACGGAGACAAGATGTTGCAGAGGCTGTTAGAAGTAATGTCTAGAGACCTGGGGTTATACATGTAAATATTAAGTAGCTTGGGAAGCAGTTAAGCGGTTAATGTTAGAGGCAGGTGAAGGAACATGCTATAGAGAAAGATAAAAAGTGTGGATATGTTCGTGGTAGCAAAAATATTGGAAATGTTTGCTGAGGGAAAACAGGATGCAGGTATGAATCTGGAGAAAGAAGGAATGCAAATAGAGCTGGGAATCCACAAATATGCTTTCTGTAGGGAAATAGGGTAGATCAGGAGGTTATTTAAATGGTTTGATTATGCAGTACATTGGGAAAAGTTAATATATTAAAAGAACAGTCCAAGCACCATAACTACTACAGCGTTCTGTAATGACAAGAGTGTCAGGAATGCTCTGGTGCTATCCCAC
The DNA here is from genome assembly GCF_036172605.1 of Pelobates fuscus. Lineage (NCBI taxonomy): Eukaryota > Metazoa > Chordata > Amphibia > Anura > Pelobatidae > Pelobates > Pelobates fuscus. The sequence goes on along the minus strand of NC_086325.1, from coordinate 67,679,932 downwards.
AGAAAGACTTCAGGGAATAAAAGCAAACATGGGCATACAGTATGACAGTCACATATTTCTCTAAGGGCTCTACTGTGTTAATTCCAGTACTCTGAATAAACATTGCTCCAAGACAATAGTAACTGAATAACTCGCATTTTACAATGCTAAACTACATGACAACGACATACAGTCATGGGAAAATAAATCATGACACAGTGTAATATGTCATGTCGTGTTCATTTGAAGTTGTATTTACCTAATTTTAAGACCTGCTAAGGAACAGATGATGGTCATGTCCCGATATGTAAATCCATAGATTTCAAAGATGTACTTTATATTTCCTATGAGAGAGTGTGAGTGTGTATGTGAGTGTAATCACCTAACCAGAACAATGAATCATCCTATGATAAGAGCAAAAAGTGATGTTTTCTGTTGCAATTATTTACTTCCTTGTTTGTCCTTCTGGTCACAGTTTGGTTATTAGCTGCTTTGCAAAGACAAGACATCAGACCTAAAGCAAGATGCCTCCTTAAATAACATGAGGGTCCAAATCCTAAAAATATTACATATACGCGTTAAACGCAACAGGTCAAGCAGAGGTAATCGATAATACAATCCAGTTATAAAGCGATGCATATATCGCCACAAGAATATGGAGGTCTACACCAAGCTTCAATAAATAAGACTTATTTTTAAAGTAAGAGACTACGCGGTGTGACAGGTCACAAGCACCAAGAAGAGCCGAATGACAGCTCATTTCATCCCTGTAGGTTACCCACCTCCCAATCGGAATGCCGACTAGGGAAGGAGGGAGGTGGTGTGTGCTAGTCAAAAGGTGGGGTTTGACAAAGGAAGGCACATGGAGGTGCACAGACTTATTGGACAACGGGTAGGCAGACAGATTTAATTTTTGCACAGGATTCAAATTAGTCAATCCACAATAGAGTTCCAGGCTGACTAAGTCATGTGTGCCAGGGGTGTAATTACACTGACACACAAATAACAAATTTCATTGTCTAGGCAGCGTTTATAGCTGAAATGCTGCACATACAGATTTCTTTTAAATGACTACTTCTAAAAGCAGAAGTGATCATGGATGTTGGAGTAACCCTTTAAAAGGACCACAATAGGCACCCACACCACTTCAGCTCAATTAAGTGGTCTGGGTGCCAGGTCCCCCTAGTTTTAACCCTGCAGCTGATTATACTGCAGGGTTAATCCAGCCTCTAGTGACTGTCTCACTGACAGCCACTAGAGTCCGCTTCTGCGATTTACACTAAATAAATCACACTTATCCGACGCTGGACGTCCTCACGGAGTCCAAAGATCCCCATAGAAAAGCATTAAGTAATGCTTTCCTATGGGCCAGTTTGAATGCGCATTCAGCTCCACTCGGGAGCGGATGTTGGCGAGGTAGGAGAGCTCTTTCAGCGCTGAATTTAGGTAAGTGGCTGAAAGGGTTTTAACCCCTTCATGGCCCAGGGAGGGGGGCACTTCAAGAACCTTTAGTGCCAGGAAAACGGGTTTGTTTTCCTGGCACTATAGGATCCCTTTAAGCAAAGTATACAAAAAGAATAGAAATGTAACACACTAAAACAAAACTGCACATATCACAGAAAACCTTTCATACATCAAACATATGTACACATGATCAACAGTAAGAGGGAAGCAACTTAATGAATCACTAGGAATACAAACAAAACGAAGCAGAATGTCACTCACACTGCAGACAAGCAACCCTGTTCAAATAATCTATTTACATTTAATAGGAGGCAAAGATAAAACATAGCATCTAACAATTAACAGATTATAAAAAATAAAAAAAGTTTTTAAAAAAATTAAAAAAACTTTTAAAAAAAATTAAAAAAACTTTTTCTGGTAGTTTCAATACTATAGGTAAAAGGTGTATTTTATGTGCAAACCAATATTTGTAACAAACATTACAGTCAGCAAGCAACTTGTTTTAGGTAAAGGGACAATATTCCGAAACAGGACTCAACCTCATCAGTACTATAAAATAATCCAAACATAGAAAACCACTTCCTATATGCTATAGAGAAATGTGTTGCTGGTGTGCATTATTTGCAAGCAATTACTTCAGATACCCTTGTGTACAATAATAGTTGGTGTTAAAAAAAAAAAAAAAATACAAAAAATTAAAATACAAAAAATGACCTGTACGTAACACTATGGAAAAAATAAATGTATCTTCATGCTTTATATATTTATTTAGAGCTTCAGGCGAGGCCAGTTTTTTTTTTTGGGGGGGGAAGTGGTAGTATTGACAATCAGACTAAAATTGACACTTTGATGCCAAGCATAACTTATTAGTCTTGTGTAGGTAAACAATCCCTTGGACATGTAGCCAGGCCAATGATTATGTAAACAGTACAGTCTTTACGTCGGCTGGGGGACGAGACTGATCCCGCCCACCAGCCGGTGAGACCCAATGCCGCGCATGCGCATTAGAGCTCCCATAGGAAAGCATTGAAATGCTTTCCAAAGGGGGAATTGAGCAACGCTGGAGGTCCTCACACAGCGTGAGCACGTCCAGCGACGCTCTAGCACAGGTTTACTGTGCTATAGAGCAGGAAGTGCCCTCTAGTGGCTGTCTAGTAGGCAACCACTAGAGGTGGAGTTAACCCTGCAAGTTAATTATTGCAGTTCATAAAAACTGCAATAATTACACTTGCAGGGTTATGGGTAGTGGAAGTTGGCATCCAGACCACTCCAATGGGCAGAAGTGGTCTGGGTGCCTTTAAGGCTATAATGTAACAAAATAGGTAAAAAGTCAAGGGGGTGAATACTTTTGCAAGGCACTGTATATGTATTAAAAGGAAGGACCCATTGACTACAGAAGTTCATTAAACAACCACTACAGGCACCCAGACCACTTCAGCTCAATGGGTGCCAGGTCCTTCTAGTTTTAACCCTGCAGATGAAAACATTGAGAGTTAATCCAGCCTCTAGTGGCTGTCTCACTGTGGAGGAGGAGAGTTCCCCAGCGCCGAGGGAACCCAGCGCTGGAGAAAAGTAAGTGGCTGAAGGGGTTTTAACCCCTTCAGCCCAGCAGGAGGGGGCCTAAGGACTCCATAGTGCCAGGAAAACGAGTTTGTTTTCCTGGCACTAAAGTGGTCCTTTAAAGGATTTACATAAGCAAATAGCTGTCAACAGAAAGGAGTGGCTGTATTTGAGAGTGCACTGCACTTTTTATGTCCAAGGAGTAGAGATTAGAACATACTATAAATTAGTTCCGTAACTTAGACATACAGGCCAAAGTACACTTGAAGACTACAATTGACGCACTCTTATAAAATTACACTAATTAAACTTGCTTTATAGTTAGAAGATAAATAATGTATATGCCTTTTGAACACTTTATGAGAGTGCTTATCGCTATACTTAAAGAAACACTCCAAGCACCATAACCACCACTGCATGCTGTAGTAGTTATGGTGCCAGGAGTAACCTGGTGCCCTTCCAATTTAAAGGGACACTGTGGTCACCAGAATCTCTATAGCTTATTCTAGTGGTTCTAGTGTCTATAGCCAGTTTCTGAAGGCTTTTTTTCAGTTTAAAAGTTTCCTTTTCAGAGAAAGCAGTGTTTACATGGCTGCCTAGAAACACCTCTAGTGGCAGTCAAAGAGCCATTATAGGTGCTTCCTATTCCAGTGTGCAGCACCTACGTTCAGCGTCTCAATGCAGAGGGTGGAAGTACTAAACTATCCCTATAGAGATGTATTTATTCAATGAATCTCTATGAGGAGATGCTGACTGGCGCAGAGTTTTTCTGCACAGTGGCCTCCCAAAGTTTGCCTATAGGAAAGCATTGGATTGGTTGAAATTATCAAGATTTGTTATCTCAGCCATGGAGGCGGGGCCAGTCAAAATAAAAGGTGAGCTGAACACCTTTTCACTGCAATCTGATAGAGGGCTAGTTTTATTTTGTGTGGTGTAACGACAAGTTTAGTATTTTTCTCGATTAGACACATACAGATGAGGGCGTGAGTGTTCAACAAATGCCAGTAGTTCCATGCATTGTAAAACGTCAATATAGCAGTTACCCAAGCTAACAGTAGAGACTTGCATGTGTTTGGCAAAGGCATGTATATGGTCCTTATGGGGCACAGCAACAAGTGATCTTCTTGAACAAAGCTCATTGCAAGGCATGTATGGTGTGGAATACCCCCCCTTATATTGGGTAAAACTTTCAAAATAGTTACACAGTTTCATATATTGATCGATTTCAAACTACCTGTTGTGAAACTCAATATGCAATGACTATTTTGGAGTATCATTGAAACCACTGCCTATTTCCTGCTTTACGTTCAAGTTTGTTAGAAAGACTGGAAGGACATGAATGTTAATAGAGAAATAAAGACAACTTGCGATCTTACTGAGGTATATGTTCTCAATACAAGTATTGATTCTCCATCCATCTGAAATCATTTTTCATTGAAATAAAAGTGCAAGTATGTATACAATATTAAGAGCCCTTAAGTAATTGTATATATTATAGCAAAATATATATCTGACAAACTTCAGGGTTACAGGTTTCATTCTCAGACTGATTCAGCGTTTTCTACTTGCATAGTCACATCATACCCCACCACCCCCACCCCGCACATATACAGATATGTGTTTGGACATCACATTTTCTCTTAAGTGAGAGGAATCAATAGCTTTCTGACCACAAATACGCAGGAGTTGTTATGGCAAGAGAATCCATAACACAATTATTTGAACAGAGGTCCTATAGATTGGGGCAGGAACGTGTTCTCTGGACTAGTAATAAAAACGTGAAATTGGTTGGAGTGAAGGACAAAAGTATGCGGCAGGGTTCTTTTGCCAATTTGGAAGAGTGGCTGAGTCTTTCTTATGCAGAACTGTATTACTGCAGTGTCATGAATTTGCCAAGCTAGATGAAGCACAGAACAGAAATGTTTAGCATTAACAAAACATTTAAAACTCAACAAATTCTCAGGGCATGATTAGCCAACAAGCAACCTGCACACAGTCTCCCCGAAAAAACCCCTTCCCCCCACCTCTCCCTTCGATCACACGCAAAAGGTTAGACTATTATTTACCTTTTTCCCCGCACAGTGGTGGCCTTACCGCAGTTGACCCCACCTCCATGGCGGAGATTATTAATCTTTATGATCTCATCCAATGCTTATTCTCAAAACAACAGCACATGGAGAGACAAAACAATATAAGAACAGCCAGGTGCAAACCATATATTCACTCCCTTAAGTGCTTTAAATATTCAAATGTATATAGAATATAGAATGCACACCATAACAATCTCAAAATAATATTTACATTTTATTATGTACAAAAAAGAACCAGAATTAAAACATATAAGAAAAAATGAATATAAGCAAAGTAACAGAAGTAAAGGCAGATACAATACAATAATAGTAATACGGTAAGTTACCACAAAAATTCCTAACAAGCCTCAGACAGAAACACGAGTCACCAAACCCCCCCCCAACGTTTCGGCACCAACTGGCTGCCTTTATCAAGGGTATCAAGGGTACTTTATCCATACGAAAGCATTGGCAGGCTAAACACTGCGCCAATCAGCATCTCTTCATAGAGATGTTGAATCATTGCATCTCCATGGGGAACATTCAGTGTCTACATGCAGAGCACTCTGCAGCACTGGACTAGGCAGCATCTCTAGTGACCATTTGAGTGACTGCCACTAGAGCTGGTACCAGCCAGCAATGTAAACACTGCCATTTCTCTGAAGGCTATAGACACCACAACCACTACAGGAGTTCTGGTGACTATAGTATCTCTTTAAGAATTATATTTTTGTCATTGAAAAGAAAAACTGGCTCCTAACTTTTTATTTATTTTTTTAAACAGGCTCCTAGATTCAAAGAAAATTGTCACACCCTGCTCTAAAAGTAAAGACATCTAACTGAACATCAATGAACTATTTAAACAAGTATTTTAATTGTTTTGCATGTCAGTTGCATAGCATATTTTTCCTTTTAAAGCTGCTATGGGCTAAAGAGTACAGCTGAACACTTTTCAAATTAGCAATGTTTCCCTACATAAAACAAAAAGGACTCGCTTAAACATGCACAATGCAGCTGGTTGTGGCTTTTGTTCACTTCTTCATGCAGCTACCATTGATTTTCATCAAGAAGATGGGGATCTGCAACTTTCGGTATTTATGTGAATGGAAGTCCCAGAAATTACTCAGCATGCAAAGTCTTACACCTGAGTGATTCTCCCTTACAAAACCAGGAATTTCAACCACTTCCTGGTAAAATCAAGACTATAGTTCTATCAGAGGCCAGGACTTTGTTACATGGCAGACACATTCATAGAGATCGGTTTAATTGTTATCTATGCACTACAATTAAATGCGCTAAAATCCAAGCTATAGTGTACAACACAAAAAAATTAAAATATTTGGAAAAGTTCTCAAACTCAGCTATGGTCACAAATTGACTATTTTTAGATTAATATAGCATTTTGCTGTTCGCCATCAATTCAATATGATTCAAAGTTTAGTGAATAAACCCCTATTGTCCAAACTAACTTGAAGTCACTAAAAAGACCTTCAAAACAAATTCCCGATGTCATCAGAAAGAGGAGAATAAAAAAAAAAAAAAAATTAAAACACAATAAGCAGAGCTTGCAGATCTATTTCATTAATTTTTTTTTCGTTATGACCTTGGAATATTGAGCAGATTCCGCTGGCATTAGGTAATTCAACACCTTTGGGCCCCTTTAAAAGAAATCCCTTAAAGGTTAAAAACCTGAATACCTCCCAAAGCCACAAATCATCTTAAGATTGCCAGGTATGAGATACTGAGGTCTAAGTAAAATTATGTATGACATTTGTTTGCTGTCTAGCACAAAATATCACTAGGACTAATTAAGTCCAAAGCTTTTATCCAGTGGCCATAAATTCACAGTGTAGCTGTACTTGTCCATTGCACATGTGAGACTTATTTGCAATAAAATATTAGCAGTAGAGTTGCAGAATGCACAGCTCTGACAGCCATGTCTAGTCTAAATCACAAATTTGTGAACAGCAGATGGGCTACAAGCTAATAAATACTGATGTTTGTTCGTTTTAACTTCTTTGTGAAAGCTATAACGTTCAAGGAAAAAAAAAGTGACAACAGCATTCAAGTTTAGTTCAGTGTGGCAAGAAGTATTAAAAGGAACTAAATACATTCAGTAATCTAATATTGTGAGAAGTTTCCAAGGAGTTGCAGATTGACCAGATCTATGACAGGAGGTTACTTTGAGATTTTAGATAAAGAGAAAGGGTGATCAAGGTATACATTTACAGCACTACAGTGTGCAGTAAACAGCAAGTGTACATACAGTATGTAACAGCATTTTAGCCACTAATGATGAGAAGTTGGAGCAAAATACCACAGGCATGTATGCCAACTTTAATTACACATGTGCCTATGCACATACAAGACTCTTGACTCAGAAAGAGGAGTTCCTTCTCTTGCAAAAGGAATGTTTGCTCAACTAGAACACTGCTTTTGTTTGTATGGAGAGGTTTAACTATTTAAAAAAAAAAAAAAAACACCAAGTATACAACCAGTCAATATTATTTCAGACGTATCATATACTAATGTATATCAAACATGTTCATGAGATGCCAAAGCACAACAAAAAATGTGACAAAATTCAACTAAGTGTATAGAACAGATTTATAAGGAACATTATTCGGAGTTCACAGCAAGTCTGCAATGGACAATGGAAACATATTTCAGAAAATTTTAACATACGGTAAGTATTTTAAATTACAAAAATGTATTCCACAAATTAAGACATATGTACCTCACTTTTAGACATAAAACACTGCGTGAAGTCCAGGGCACTAATCAATGGGCCACCAGCCCTTTAACCCCTTAAAGACACATGACATGTGTGACATGTCATGATTCCCTTCCATTCCAGAAGTTTAGTCTTTAAGGGGTAAAACAATGAAGTCTAAAGGGTCAAAGGGAGGCACACTGATCGGCATCATGTTAAGCCATAGTATTTGGGGGGGGGGGGGGGGTCCAGAGACAGTCATTAAACCCTGACCATCAGAGGGGGGGGTCCAGAGACAGTCATTAAACCCTGACCATCAGAGGGGGGGGGTCCAGAGACAGTCATTAAACCCTGACCATCAGAGGGGGGGGTCCAGAGACAGTCATTAAACCCTGACCATCAGAGGGGGGGGTCCAGAGACAGTCATTAAACCCTGACCATCAGAGGGGGGGGTCCAGAGACAGTCATTAAACCCTGACCATCAGAGGGGGGGGTCCAGAGACAGTCATTAAACCCTGACCATCAGAGGGGGGGGGGTCCAGAGATAGTCATTAAACCCTGACCATCAGAGGGGGGGGGGGTCCAGAGACAGTCATTAAACCCTGACCATCAGAGGGGGGGGGGGGTCCAGAGACAGTCATTAAACCCTGACCATCAGAGGGGGGGGGGGGGTCCAGAGACAGTCATTAAACCCTGACCATCAGAGGGGGGGGGGTCCAGAGACAGTCATTAAACCCTGACCATCAGAGGGGGGGGGGGTCCAGAGACAGTCATTAAACCCTGACCATCAGAGGGGGGGGGGGTCCAGAGACAGTCATTAAACCCTGACCATCAGAGGGGGGGGGGGGGTCCAGAGACAGTCATTAAACCCTGACCATCAGAGGGGGGTCCAGAGACAGTCATTAAACCCTGACCATCAGAGGGGGGGGTCCAGAGACAGTCATTAAACCCTGACCATCAGAGGGGGGTCCAGAGACAGTCATTAAACCCTGACCATCAGAGGGGGGTCCAGCAGACTCAGATTATCCTGACTCGTTAACCCAGAGCGGTGCAGGAGGTTTATCAATGTATTAACATGTGACAGGAGGCCATGATACCTCCTCCTCCCTCCCCGCAGCCTGGCCCTGTCCGCTCACCTGCATCCCGGGGACTTGGACAGCTACCGGGGAGTGAGCCATGGCGGCGGCGGCTGCTAGGGCCTCCTGCTCCGGCTGTGCTGTGAAAGGAGGGCTCCGGGGCTGGGCCCGAACTGCGGTCTGTGTGCGGCTCCGGAGCTCGGCTGGCTGGCTAGGGCTGTCCGGCGGGCGCTGCGAGCATGTCTCGGTGAAGGGGGGGGCTGCGGGACCGGGAGCTGGGGCAGCTCAGCAGGTTAGCGGCGCCATGTTGGGAGAGGACGGGAGGACTTGCTGCAACTGCTGATGCGCAGGGTGGAGCCGGAGCCCGACTAAAGCTGGTCACGTGATGCGGTGGTGATGCAGCTTGGCCCCGCCCCCCGTTCTATTATTATTCTTATCAATGTAGGAACAGCCTGGGCTTAGCTCCTCCCCCCTCTCTTATGATCACCCAGAGCTCTATAGCAGGGCACTTTCTGGTACCCTCTGTGCTGCCTACTGGGGCTTCACATTAAGTGCTGCTACTCACTACTGCTAAATATTAATATAGGAATAAAAATAATGCATAGCTGTGCCCAGAGCGAATTATATTTCTTACCTGTAATCATGGCTGATTATATTTCTTACCTGTTCTCTGTTAAATTTATATATGCGTATCTTAATATTGTTTTGTATTTTTAATATTATTTTGTACCCTGTTGTAACAATGGAATTTTTACGGGGGCCCAGGACATACCTGAAAACGAGACAAATCTCAACGTATCCCTCCTGGTAAAATATTTTCTAAGTAAATAAATAAATCTATGTAATTTTCTTTAGATGGGTGGACAGGATATTAGAAGTGCTGTCCTGCAGAATGTGGCAAAAATACGCTGCAGGAGGTGATTGAATTAAGGATTGTTTTTCAATTTTCTTACCGTTAAGGACCAGGGCTGTTTTTACATTTCTGCGGTGTTTGTGTTTAGCTGTAATTTTCCTCTTACTCATTTACTGTACCCACACATATTATATACAGTTAAATGGTCTTTTCGTCATATCCTGTAATTTACTATAAAAAAAATATAAAATATGATGAAAAATCTAAAACAAAACACACTTTTTCTAACTTTGACCACCAAAGTGCCCCACATGTATAGGTGTGTTGGGTTCTCTGGGGGCTAAAATAACTTATTTGGAGGGTGCGCATTCCAGTTTTCCAACTTGAAATTTTCTCAGCTGGTCATCATGCACCCATGTCCTATTTGGAACATTTTTGAAGCCGGGTAATGTAATTTACCCCATCAAACCATATATTTTTGAAAAGTAGACACCCTAGGATATTTCAAATGGTGGTATTTTAACACTTTCCATGCACTAATTCTACCACCAGTCTTTGTAAAACATTTGGGTAGTCATTTTCTTGTGTTATTTTTTTCTCACATTGTATTTTAGGCATGGATTCTCAGTTCCTGTTATGTGTAACTGACAAAGAACACCCCAATATGTGTTCAGCAACATCTCCCGAGTACAACAGTGCCCCCAATGTACAGGTTTTATGTTTTTTTGCAAACTTACAGGGGTCAAATGTAGGGCTTTCCCCTTTTCCATGTTTGCACATTGAAATTTCTAGGCCTATGTTGCCTTTGAGACCGTATAGCAGCCCAGGAATGAAAATGAACCCCATCACGGCATACCATTTGTAAAAGTAGACAACCCACGGTATTCAAAATAAGGTATTCCAGTCTTTTGTAGTAGCCACTTAGCCACAAACTATTGCCAAAGGTAGCGTTCATATTTGTTTTTTGTATTTATTTTTTAACACAAAACATGCACTTTTACTGGTGATTTCATCATCGTAATATGTTTTACTGTTGTAAACACTCATATTTGTGTTCAGCGAAGTCTCCCGAGTATAACAATACCCCCCATGTACAGGTTTTATGGTATTATGGAAAGTTACAGGGTCAATATAGGGCTTGCCCAATTCAGTTTGCCAGATTGGTTTGCAGGGTCTGTGTTGCCTTTTGAGACCATATGGTTGCCCAGAAATGTGAAATAACCCTACATGGCATACCATTTTCAAATGTAAATAACCCAGGGTACTCCAAATGGGGTAGCCACTTAGTCACAAACGCTGGCCAAAGTTAGCGATCTTATTTTATTTTTGCATTTTTTTACACAAAAACTGCACTTTTACTGGTGATTTCATTGTCGTGATACGTTTTACTGTTGTAAACACTCATATTTGTGTTCAGCGAAGTCTCCCGAGTATAACAATATCCCCCATGTACAGGTTTTATGGTGTTTTGGAAAGATACAGGGTCAATATAGTGCTTGCCCAATTCAGTTTGCCAGTTTGGTTTGCTGGTTCTGTGGTGCCTTTTGAGACCATATGGTAGCCCAGGAATGTGAAATAACCCTGTGACAAACTCCCCTCTCCAAGTGAGCTTGCCACCTGCTCCTGGAGGAGCCTGCTTGCCATCCTCCTGCTCACAGACTGTGGGCCCTGCAGGGAAACCTGTAAAAGACTACAAAACTTGACCGACAGTTAGCACTAATTTGGGCATAAGGACCATGTGCACGGTCAGTAAAAATTATGACTTCCAGGAAATTCCTGAACCCCTGAACTGATCTTGGTGATTTTTGGATATGTTGGTCACCTAGATGAGGGCTATCAGGGGATGTAACATTTGTGGGCGATATCATGTGTTTTGGGGTATGTGGCAAAAGTGACCTTGCCATTGGTTTTTGGAGGGGCTGCTTGCTCGCCTCCTACCCAGTGACTATGGACCCTGCAATCTACCTTGCCCAATACACTTTAAAAGGCTCCATTCATGTAATGTAAGTACTTTTGTACTCCATAAAGAGAGAACCACCGCTGGCCCTAATTCCCTGGAACTGTTTTGGGCATAGGACCATGTGCACGGTCGGTCAAAACTATGACTTCCAGGAAATTTCTGAAACCCTAAACCGATCTGGGTGATTTTTGGATATGTTGTTCACCAGGTCAGGGCTATCAGGGGATGTAACCTTTAAGAGCTGTTCCTGTTACGCTGTCTTGGAGGAGAGGTTCACCCACTGGAGGCTGGATCCTGGTCTTGGGTTCAGGGTGGGTGGAGGACGGCGAGTTCCCAGTCAAGCTGTAACGCTGGACGTGGGGACTGCGGTGCTGATGGTGTCTGGTGGAGTGCTTGTGGACCTCGGTAAGCACTAGGAGCATCTGTCGGCGGAGGTACCCAACTGGGGTACAGGAAGCTCCGTTACAGTGTTGGCAGCTGTGGGATGGGTGCCTAGTGCGTGGAGAAGCAGCTCGGAGACACTGGTAACATGTGGATTTATAATTGAGGGTAACGCTTGTCCCTGTACAGCACCCCTGGCTACAACAGTATGGAATCAGCTTGTCCCCGAACAGTGTTCCTATACGAGGAAGAGGATGACCCGGACTGGAGGGATGCAGTCCGGAAAGACGTCTGCTATGAGGCCCTGGAGGGCATACAGAGTCGGCGGGGTGAGAGTTTCCCCAGTGAGGAGCATCGGCTACAGATGCAAGTGGCAATGCGGATGCCCCTCCTGAGAGAGCAGCCCCTGGAGGAGTTGGTGACAAAACTCGAGAGCCTGGTATGGCAGGAGATGTAGTTAGATGACGCCTACTAGGCACTGTGGTGGTATATGATTCGCCATACCCCTTGGATGGCTGGGCACGACAGGCCCGAGGGTGATGATTACGATGGCCCTGGGCTACTCTGGGAGGCCATGGAGGAGAACAGTGATTTTGGCAGCACGGAGGAGTCCAGATTTTGGGACATCTACGACTACCGGGAGGGCATGTATGATTGGGCTGACGCCAACGAAGTGAGCCGAGACGTGACCCACCTGGTAACCATGGAGCTCAATTCGGCCTGAATCTACTCAGCAGGCAGAACCAGATCTACCACCCAATAGCTGTGAAGACCTGGCTGAGGTACCCTCTGCTTCACTACCAGCTAGGGGACCTCATAGACTGGCCCCGGGAAGACCCCCAGATGGCAGGTGGAGATGGGACCGAGGTCTCTCAACCAGCCCTACAGGGATGCTGGGCAGCCGACCCAGATCCCCAGCTACAGCCTGTGTTACCGGGGAGTAGAGACAGTTGGTCATACTCCCCAACGGCGGTGTACCTTACAGGGAGAGGATACAACAGGGCTCTCTCTCCAGCGGCAGCGTATCCTACAGGGAGTGGAGACAATCGGCCCCACTCCCTAGCAGCAGTGTGAAGTACAGGGAGCAGAAGATGTCGTCCTTCCTCCCCAGCGGCAGAGTGAGTTACAGGGAGAGGAGCATATTACTCTCACTCCCCAGTGGTAGAGTGAGTTTCAGGGAGAGGAGACAACTGGTCTCTCTCCCCAGCGGCAGTGTATCCTACAGAAAGGGAAGACGGTTGGTCTCAGTCCCTAGCGGCAGTGTGCAGCACAGGGAGCAGAAGGTGTAGTCTTTCCTTCCCAGCCGCAGAGCGAGTTACAGGGAGTGGGCACAGTTGGTCTCTCTCCCCAGTGGCAGTGTACCTTGCAGAGAAAGGAGACAACTGGTCACTCTCTCCAGCAGCAGCCGGAGATAGTGGGAGAGGAGACAACTGGTCCTTCTCCCCAACTACAGGGGAACAGCAATCCTGACCCCAATGGTGCAGATGGGATCGTGGTCTTTGTGCCAGAGCTACATGGATGCTGGTCTGCCGGTCCAGATCCCCAACCAACACCACAGGAAGGATAGGAGGAGGAGGTAGGCAATCCCTCTCCTCCTCAACAGACTTCCAACCCGGTCATGGGGTTAGTGGAGGAGACGGCAATACCCACTGACCCCCTTCCAGCAGAAGTTAGCCTCTGTCCTCCCCTTTCCCCTTGACTACCTGCAGGCCACCCCAGCAGAAACGTTGGCAACCGGGCAGAGCGCTGCTAGCCTCTGCCCTACCTGCCCCCTTGTTACAGGGCAGAACTATGCACCCGTCACCCCAGCAGAAGCACTGGCAACCGGACAGAGTGCAGTTAGCCTCTGCCCTCCCCTGGTCCCTGATCCAGGAGCTTGCAACTCACCCCACTACCCAGCTGCAACGCTGGCTACGGGGCAGAGCACCGCTGGTCTCTGCCCACCAAGTAACACCAACTACCAGCCGTAGAGCAACCAAGAATCCAGGAGTACCAGTATTTGCTTATGGGTGGGCAACTTGACTAACTCAGGCACCGACCGACAGGAGGTCAAGTACCTGGTTAGTCTCACCTTAGGAAGGGAGATATGTAGCGAAAGTGACCTTGCCACTGTTTTTTGGAGGGGGCTATTTGTTTGCCTCCTACCCTGTGTCTATGGGCCCTGCAATATACCTTGCCCAATAAACTTTAAAAGGCTCCATTCATGTAATGTAAGTACCGTATATACTCGAGTATAAGACGAGTTTTTCGGCACATTTTATGTGCTGAAAACCCCCACTCGTCTTATACTCGAGTCAATGTCTCAAGTGCCATAATACAGACCAGGAGTGCCGGGCTCATTACAAGCCCGGTGGTCCTGTTGGGGGCTGGGAGCAAGCTGTTACCTTTACAGCAGCTCCTATCAGCTCCCTTCTCCTCCGTGCCGTTCAGCTCCACTGTAAATCTCGCAAGAGCCGCAGCATCAGAGCGTTGCCACGGGTTACCGTGGCAACGCTCCGTGCGGCACACAGACCACAAGACTTACAGTGGAGCTGAACTGCACGGAGGAGAAGGGAGCTGACAGGAGCTGCTGTAAAGGTAAGTAACAGCTTGCTCCCAGCCCCCCTCCTGTACAGCCCATCCACTGGACCACCAAGGAATAATATAGCTCCCTCTCCCTGGCCATGTATCAAGCAGGGAGGGGGGACGAAAAAAATAACTTAAAATAATAATTAAGGGGGGCGGAGACAGCTCTCGGCATGAACGGTCGCACGTTTACTGCTCTCCGACGACCGCAGACCAATACGGCCCGAAATCGACCGCAAAAGTTACCCACCCAGACAGCGGACAGCCTGCACACAATCCCCCTCAGATGGGGAGAAAAACAAAAAAAACGCGTCCGGATCGCCCGCGGTTCACGGCCGATATCGGCGACTTGCTGAGAAGGCCTCATGGCGCGGCGGCACCCAACATGGCGGCCAACTATGAAGATTTTCTTACAGAGAGCTCAGATGACGCATCCCTTCATTGCCCTGAGACACTGGGCTACAAGGGACCTCCTAAACCCAAGCAACAACCAATGGGTTCTCAAGTTACCACGGAGATACTTACCTCTCTCCTGACCGACCTACGCCAGTCGCTCTCCACGGAGATCTCCCAGGTAAGGGAGGATGTTAAGGGGTTCAATGATCGCCTTTCAGCTGTGGAGCAATCCACTCAAGCACAGACAGCAAAGATAACAGAGCTGCAGACTCAGGTCAGAGACCTCTCCTCAGCCCACATTACACTCACCCACCAACTGGCAATTATAGAAGACAAAAGGAGGTGGAAGCATGTTAAAATCAGAGGCATCTCAGACACAATATCCCCGGCCGAACTTCCCCATCTTCTCAGACGGCTTTTCACAGCCCTCCTGTCCCCCAAACACGCAAAAGGGGTGCAGCTGGATGGCATGTTCTGCCTGCCCAAGCCGCCACAACTTGCAAGCTCAGCGACAAGTGACCTCCTGGTCAAATTTCAAAATGGGCAAGACAAAGCTGCTTTAATGGGCGCCATCAAAGGAAAGAATCCATACCGCTTTGAAGACATGGACTTAACGTTTTATTCTGATCTCTCACGCACAACCCTGCAATGGCGTAAATCTCTCCGACCACTTACAGCGGCATTGACGGCTAAGGGAGTGAAGTACCGTTGGGGACCATCACACATACTCCTCATCCAACACCAAGGCAAGGAATATAAAGCGACGGACATCACGGAGATGGACACTGTCTTAACAGATATGGGACTCCTGCCCTCTTCGACCACTACCGCTTAGGATCCAGCCAAGATTATACCATTTGTCCCAGCATCCAGGGGAACACCTGGAGCGAAGATCACCTGAACCGGAACTTTTGAGTTACTCATGTTTTGTTTTAATTTGTTTGTTCTAATGTTCTCCCTCTTCTATACACCACCGTAAAGTAATTGCTTGCTTACAGGGCAAAGGCCCCTATCGCTATGTAACCCAAAAGCTCCCTGCACACACATAGCAGGTTTGCTACACGGCGGCTATTCCGCCATACCGGGCAGAACCCGGACCAGTTGGCTCCTTTTACTACCAAACTCCCCCAGCTCCACCCTAACTACTGTACCACGAGGTCACTAACTAGGAGCTGAACAAATATCTCATCAGGTTGCGCGTCAGCACCCTCTATTAACCCCCCTCACATACGACAATCTAGGCTATGCGCAGTCCTCACCATTCATAATGCCTTAAAACCACCCACATGACCCACATATGGAATTTCCAGATGCTCCACAACTTAGGCGTATAGGAATACTCCCTCAGAGTGCAGGTTCCCACTCCAATCTTGAAGCATGAGACACATATGCGCACACCCTGCCCTCCACTACAGGCCTACTACAGGCCACATGCCTATAGGCCGACACTAACCATACGGCCAAGACAGAAATTGCTCTTTCATCTTTATATTTTTTATTTAATATATTATCTTCTGTTGTTAAATTTCGTGAATGCTCTCTTATACCTTTTAAAAATTGTGCCGTCACTCAAAATGACATGCTACTGTAATACTTTATTGTTGACTAAGCTTGCTATAGCTGTCGTGGCTATTCAGGCATGATGTTCATGCGTGCACAACAAAAATAAAGAATTAAAAAAAAATAATAATAATAATTAAGAAAAAAAATAATAAAAATGCCCACCCCCCACCAAGGTTACACACTCTGCATCATATACACACACACACACACTGCATCACATACACAAACACACTCTGCATTCACACACACACACTGCATTCATACACACACACACTCTGCATTATATACACACACAAACTGCATTCATTATATACACACACTACACAAACTCACACACACTGTAAATAAATATTCAATTAATGTAATTTTTGGGGGATCTAATTTTATTTAGAACTTTACCAGTAGCTGCTGCATTTCCCACCCTAGTCTTATACTCGAGTCAATAAGTTTTCCCATTTTTTGGAGGAAAGCCTCGACTTATATTCGGGTCGACTTATACTCGAGTACATACGGTACTTTTGTACTCCATAAAGAGAGACCGACCACTGGCCCTAATTCCCTGGAACTGTTATAGGCATAGGACCATGTGCACGGTCGGTCAAAACTATGACTTCCAGGAAATTCCTGAACCCCTGAACCGATCTGGGTGATTTTTGGATATGTTGTTCACCCAGATCGCAGCTATCAGGGGATGTATGGGGATATGTTGTGTTTTGGGGTACTTATTGGACTTTATAAAAATGTGTGTTTTTTCTGCCTGGGGATAATTAAGTTAATGCATTATCTGCTTTAATTATATCACAGGCAGAGGGGAGGGTTTGTGTACTGTATGTGGGAGTGTCATTCATTGTCACATTGTTTCTATTGGCTTGTACACTTTGTGTCCCTGTGCCCAACAAGGTCCACCTGGCAATCACCTTTGTTTGGAAGCCTGCATAAAAGGCCTCAATTAAAACTGAGTTCCTGTTTTACCCTCAACATAGAGCCTTGTCTCATGTGTGGGGGGAAAAGGCTGTATCTACCCAGGGGATTGCTATATCACTATACAACCAAATTCAGTACACACACACTTCATGCTTGTGGGTAGACTCAAGATGGACCCCGTGGGTGGATTTGGGGACGGGTCACGTGGGCGGACTCGGGGAAGGTCATATGGGCTGACTTGGGGGTGGGGGCTCGGGGCCCCTGACACAGCTCAGATGGCTGTAATTTCAGATGGCAGCCCTGTGCACAAGTAACCTTTTTTTATTCTAGAATTTTCTTGATTTTATTCCCCTGTGGGGTGCATTGGATTTGCTAAGATCATCAAGATTGCCTTTTCTATTGCAAACTAGTTAGCACAACACTATAGCATTAGGAATATATGTTAGTATTCCTAAGCCTATAATATTCCTTTAAGCGGAAATACAATACAGTCAATCAGCATTTGTGTCTTATTAGCAGTCTTATCACACCATATTAGGGTAATGAGGATGAAACGTTGGCTGTATTCTGTGGCACATTTTCTTATAATAAACTTCTTACAGGACAGCCAAAGTTTTCTCCCATTCACTGACACCAACAGTCTCACATCAAAAGGCCCAGTGACAGCTTTCTTGCCAGGAGGAACATGCTGGTCTTCCTGCCCCTTTGCCCATAATCTATGGCCCCAACTCCTTCTCCATTTTAAGGTCCAGTCCACCACCAGAAGCCTTCTCTTCCCAAGTATTGCGTAGCCTGGCTGGGTGCTTGCTTCTTAATTTGTATGGTCAGGCCACTTGCTGCAACATGATTGTTGGCCGGTGAAGACCTGAACTCAAGGTGGAGACTTCCTGGGAGACGTCAGAGATTCACAGGATTGTAAGCAGTGTGATATTTCTTCTTAGTTGAACCATCTAAAATGATGTATATACATTTTTTTTAGATTATTTAAATTCCCTGTTGGTATATTTTATTACCCATACTGTTTAAAGGAACACTCCAAGCACCATAGTAACTACAGCATACTGTAGTGGTTATGGTGCCAGGAAATGTATTGGCACCACTCACATTCTAAGGAGGCAAACCAATTTAGAACACTTTGACTTCTTACTTGGGATCTGCTGGGTGGCACTACCCATCTCCACTACTTCAGCCAGAGATATTCCTAACCTTCCCTCTTCCCCTTTTATTATGCAGCAATAAAAATCCAATGACAGACACGGCATGACATGCTCTGCCATTGCAAAGGACTGGTTTTCAGTACCTATACAATATAGAATGACCCCCATGGGGCGATGCTAAGTGGACCCAGTCTTGTAACAACTCTACTGAAACAAGAAACTTCCTCCTAGCCATCTTGAAGCTGCTAGCCAGAATGGCCACCTTGTAGCTAAAGCCTTTCCAGTATATCTCAGGGGTAAAGAAGGAGCTGGGGAAGGGAACATGAATGCTCTCCTCAAGTTTTACCCATATGTATGTAAGATTGTTAAACTATGTATTTATGTGTAAAGTGCACGTAAGTCTGTAATATATGCCGTTGTGTGTAATTAAGTCTGTGTGCATAGGTCAGTGAATGTATCTGTGAGTGCGTGTAAGTGTTTGGATGTATTTGCATGAGTGTGGGTGTATTATCTAAGTGTGTGAAAAGTCGATATATATTTTTAAACGTTTGCATAAGAGTCTGTGTATGTATATAAATGTGTGTGTGTGTGTATATGCCTATGAGTTTTCATATATGTGTTTGAAGTATCTGTAAGTGTATTGCGTTTTTATATTTGTATGATAATGTGAGGTTATATGTGTGTGTCATTGTTTGAGGTTATTTAGTTTAAAACTGGATTTATATTACTTCAGATTATTTCTGCACAGTTTTTGCATAATAAACACTTGACACCACAGCTGCTAGTTAATGGCAAGTTGCCACCAGTTAAAAGCATCAGTCAATGTGTGGGAAAGTTAGATTGTAGGAGGGTTGAAAGCTCAGTGTTTCTGAATAGAGTGGTCTGTATGGGTTTGGAGAGTTGGTTTGTCTGAATAAGGAGTAGAGGCGGGGGGGGGGGGGGAGGGGCAAGACAGAGGCAGAAGGGGCAACTAACACAATGATGGGGATCCCTGCCAGCATCAAAGTCAGACTGGTGGATCCAGTGCAGAGCCTGACTGGCCCACTTGAACACAGGAGATTTCCCAGTAGGCCTTTCTACTTCTGCCATAACTGCCAGAGAAACGTTTGTTCAATGTACAAAAATGACACATGGTCACAGAATGGAGGGACAGGGCTAGGGAAGACCAGCCAGTTGCTCCCTCACAATGTGCCGGGGGCCGGTGAGATACTGACATCATCCCAATGCAGCTAAGCCAGATGGTTTGTACATGACGAGTGACTATTAACTTTAAAATCCTGGGTGACCAAGCTCAACTCAGGCAGCCTGGTAAGGATGAGCTTACATGAAAGTATGTCATGTGTTTATGTCAGTGAATGCTAGAATAACTTTGTGTGTATTAGTGATTGCTTGTCTCGGCAAGTGTGTGTGACATTGTGTGCTTGTCTTAGTGTGTGTCAGTGAACATTTGTCAGTAAGTGCTTGTGTCAGTGTGTAATAGAAGAAATATCTCCAGGCACTCAGGATGTTAAAGCTGCAAGCAGTTTATTGAAATAAAAAAGACAGCAACATTTCGACCAAGACCAAACAAGAGGTATTTGTCAAGCATTGTGTGCTTGTGTTAGTGTGTGTGTGTCATTGAGCGGTAGTGTCAGTGAGTTTGTGTGACAGTGAGTACTTGCATCAGTGTGTGTCAGTGAGTACTTGTGTGACTATATGTGTTTGTGGATGCTTGTGTGTGTGTCTCAGTGACTGCATGAGTGAGAGTGGTCATATGTTAGTTAGTGTTTTCATCCCTCAAATAGATCCTTTTTTTATATATAGTGTTTGTGACAAACGCTCCTTTCCACAAACGTTTGCCACAAACTCCTGGAGGAGTGTGGAAGCTGGCGTCCTGCCCAGCCAAATGGCCATTAGCAGCTTTCCATCGGTGCCCCTGGTTCCGCACTTTCCCTTCATTCGAATGGAACTGAACGCTATCTCCCTGGCGGCAGTTCACATGAACAAATCCACAAACAGTCCTCAGCGGTACTTAGCCTCGACTGCTATAGAACTAATTTCAGCATGAGGACTTTGTGGTTCCCGGTCAGGGAAGTCTTTGTATGGACTAGAGCTCCCAGGACTGTGTGTTGTCTAGTCTCTGGGAGGGAATAGAGCTAGTTTCCTATCCTGTTCCAGGACGGAGAGGCTCCAGGAGGATGCCAGTCAAGCCACGGCGACTGGAGCAGAAGCGCTCAAGTTGCCCCAGTTCCAGCTAGGAAACCATCCTTGGCGGAGGTACCCAGCCGGGGAACAGGGAGCGACACTTTAACCCCCCTCCAAAAAAGGAGTATTTCATAAAGATAAACTCTTTAGAACAAGATGGGACAAGGTCAGGTAAATAATCTCACCCTTACCTGACCCTCCGGCCACTGGACCACCAGCTGTAATGTCACCATCAGGGGACTCTTTGAATTCGGCAAATGCCCCAGACAGTGACAATGCCGCTTTGAAGGAACATTTTAAGCACAATAAAATATATAGTGCACTGTAGTGGTTGTGGTTCCAGGAGAGCTCTGGCTAACGGTTTAACAACTTCTCTGGATCTTAGGGGGCGACTGACCATATGAGAACTGCAGCTTCCATTAGCTCTTCAGAGGTCAACTCTACCATGCATGGCCAGTTAATTGTCTGTGATCATCAGATGTTTGATCTCAGTCAGTGAGCTAAGCCCTATACGGCATGGTTTAGTTAAACGCAGAGAGCTTCCAGACCCCATAGAGGAGGTCATTAGCACGTGGCAGACCCCATGTAAGTTGTCAAATCATTAATACTACTTAGATTGTGGGGATACCAGGGCACAGCACTCTGTAGTGAATAAGGTGCTTGGAGTGTTCCTTTATAAGGATACAACATTTTTTTAAAAATAGAAGAATTTTTATATAAGTGGAGCGCTGAATAAGTGTATGAAGATGAGAAAAGGTTATAGCAAATAGGAAACCTAACTACCTATTAAATAAAATACATAAGAACAATATAGATACCCTAGTTCTCTAGCAATGTTACTGCTAGTACAGTGACTCAAACAGGACTAGAGATGAGCGAACCCGAAAACATTGAAAAATTCGAATTTTTTTGGTCCTAAAAAGTAAATTTGGGGCGTGCACTTCATATCTGAGAGTCAAATAGAACCGTCAAATACTGCTGTGACATAGCAGTTTGACTAATTCACATTTTTTGGTGCTAAAAAGTACATTTGGGGCGTGCACTTCATATCTGAGAGTCAAATAGAACCGTCAAATACTGTGGTTACATCAAACTTTGAAAAATTAAAAAAAATTTGCTGCTAAATAGTACATTTGCGGCCTGCGGTTCATTTCTTGCAGCCCAATAAAACCGTTAAATACTACTGTTACATTGTTGGTTGACAAATTAAAATTTTTTGAAACAGTGAAGTAACTGTATTAATTACGCATGTCACACTGTTGTGTGACCTCTAGAAATGTTTTCTCTTTAGGACACCGGCACTGCCTTACTGTCAGTGAACTTAATTGTTGACTATTGGCGGTTACATTGTCGCCTGACATAAACCATCTGTTAGTTTGGTGGGTGAACGCAAAGAATAAGGAGAGCGTCAAATAAGGGACGTGGCCCTGGTCGTGGTGCTGCTGGTGTTGGTGGAGCTCCTGTTGCAGGGAGAGGACGTGGTCGATCTGTGCCAGCTACACGCACAAGTGAAACACCTTCCTCAGGTGCGAGTAGGCGACAGAACCTTCAGCGTTATTTGGTAGGCCCGAATGCCACTCTACGAATGGTGAGGCCAAAACAAGTACAGGTAATAGTAGATTCATGGCTGACAGTGCCTCCAGTTCCTTCACATTGTCTCCCACCCGGTCCTCTGCTGAAAGCTCAGAGTTGGCACTTGTAGCCCATGGCCATATGTCTTTCACCTCAGCCCCTTGCAAATCAGCCAAGCAGTCTGAGCCACAAGTCATGTAGAAGTCTCTTATGCTTTTTGATGACTCTGCTGGCGGGGGTTTCCGTGGGCCATCCACCTAGCCCTGCCCCAGAAGTGGAAGAGATTGAGTGCACTGATGCACAACCACTTATGTGTCAGGATGTGGACATGCGAGGACCACCGCAGCACGTCTCTGATGACGAAACACAGGTGCCAACTGCTGTGGCTTTCTGCAGTGTGCAGACGGGCAAGGAGGGCAGGGTTGAGGAGTGGGTGGAAGATGATGTGGAGGATGATGAGGTCCTAGACTCCACATGGAAGGTCATGCGAGTAACGTGTCCAGTTTGGAGAAAGAGGCGGTGGTCGCACAGAGGCACCAGCACAGCATAAGAGGGAGCAGGGTGCAAAAGCGGAGCGGGCATCCCCTAGACAGTATTCCTGCTACTGCCCACCGCACCCAGGGGCCGATCACACCAAAGCTAGCTCCAAGGAGTTCCCTGGCGTGGCAGTTCTTCAGACAATGTGCTGACGACAAGACACGAGTGGTTTGCACACTGTGCAATCAGAGCCTGAAGCGAGGCATAAACGTTCTAAACCTGAGCACAACCTGCATGACCAGGCATCTAAATGTAAAGCACGAGCTACAGTGGAGTAAGCATCTCAAAAACCAACAAAGGTCTCAGGCTCCTCATGCTTCCTCTTCTGCTGCTGTCTCGGCCTCTTCCTCCACCTCCGGAGTGACAGTGGCACCTGCCACCCAGCAAACAGAGGATGTGGCAGCAATGCCACCACGTCCGCCACGTTCGGGTTCAAGTTCAGGTCAAGTCCGAACTCAAACTTTTTGCCGAAGTTCGGCCGAACCCGGCGAACCCAAACATCCAGGTGTCCGCTCATCTCTAAACAGGACCATAAATGTAATATACTCTGGTTGTGAAAATAGAAAAATGGCAACAAAAAAACTAAACTTCAGAATGAAATAACAAATTACATATACTAGATGCAACAGACTAGAATATAAATAAAGTCCAATAATAAGTCTGTGCTGATTCCTTAATCCAGGTAATTCCCCTGGATAGTGTTACTCCATAGCAAAAGTCCAGTATATGCAAAGAATACAGAGAAAAAATAGATTAGTAAATCAGTGTTTCTGTAAAATTCACTTGATTCAAACAGAGGTGCAGTAAATAAAAGTTACTTTATTTGAGTCCTTGCTCATGAATAAAAAACAGTTTTAAAAATTAAAAGTATAAAATACTGACAAACAGACTTAGTTTTACGTCTGTCTAAGTACTAGTTCATAGAATGCATACAAAGTGCAGACCTTAGATAGCTGCTGACTCGGGACACCGAGAGCAATCTAAGGTCTGCACTTCCCATGCTTTCCTATGGACTGATTGAATGCGCGCGCGGCTCTTGCCGCGCATGCGGCGGATGAGGTCAGAAGAGGGAGGAGAGTCCCCAGCGCCGAGGGAGCCCGGCGCTGGAGAAAGGTAAGAGTTTCACACCTTAACCCCTCTTGAGCCCGGCGGGAGTGGGACTCTGAGGGTGGGGGGGGACCTATTAACACTATAGTGCCAGGAAAACAAGTTTTGTTTTCCTGGCACTATAGTGGTCCTTTAACACCAACATTATATACAGATGTATTATTTGTTGTGTATATAAACTGTAGTTTTTACTAATGGATGATAGCTATGTATTTGGGGCTGCAAGGAGAAAATTATTGGGGGGGGGGGGATCTGTGAGACAATGCTTACATTAATATTGGTTTTTGGTGTCACAATATCCAGCAGAGGGGACTTCGCAACATTGAAAAAAACTTCCAAAGCAGTATAGCAAGACGACTTAAGGGCAGACCAGACCCACCCTATTACAAGAGAGGATGGAGATCCCTTAGAAGGTAAAGGAGAAGCGAGAGAGTAAAGTTAGTTTTATACTAGTATTACATCAGGAGGATACATAGAAACATAATGACTCGTTATTTACATACAAATATTTTAATCATATGCTGGCTTCATATATCTCTACAGACAATCCACCAGAGCCTGAATTCAGCATTGGTGGATTCATTGAGCACATAGCTCTGTATGGGTAGAGGGTGACTCCAATGTCAAACAAAAATCAGTATAATTTAGCACGCTACTATAGAACCCTTAATAGATGTTCCCTAGGCCAGCAAAATATGCCACCTTGAAGAACTTCCAAGGAAATGGGAAGCAGGAGACATGCCAATATTTCAAACATATGCCATTACAGCAGCTAGGAAGCTGACATGGACCTATGCAGCAGTAAACCAGTTAGCCCACTGCCTATCCTTTGTAGTCTTAACTTGGCTCAACTGGTGGAGTGAAGAAGCAAGCAAATATCCCAAATGCCAAGATAGCATCTCTGCACTACGAGAATTAGAGACTAACAAGATGATGTTCCAGTCGGCTTTCTACATACTTAACAGTTTATCTTTTTACAAACTGGCCAGCAATAAATTGAAATGGCAATAGTAGACCCAGTACATACACAGTTTAGCTACCAATTTAAACAGATTATTCAATATTAAATTATATTTCGGAATAGCACACTTTGTAACTCTGTGCATTGAAAAAACACATAGATTTACCACACCAGAGGTTCCAATAGTTTCATCACACATTGTCAAAATTTGGTAGGTTTGACCTGTTAATTCTTTAGGAACTTTTTTAAATTGGGAATAAAAGTAACACGTTAGTAATGTGTATATTATTGTTAAATGAACACTATAGCATTAGGAATACAAATATGTATTCCTAACGCTATAGAGCCCTAGTCACCGTTTAGGTGACAATGGCCCCATTCCGCAGCGAATAAATGGTTAATTAACCATTTATTTGCTTACCTTAATCCAGTGCTGGGCTCCCTCGGCACTGGTGACCTCTCCTCCTCCATCGACGTCAGCTTTCGAGTGGAGCCAAATGCGCGGTCAGAGGCACGCGCGCATTCAAACCCGCCCATAGGAGAGGAATTACTCAATGCTTTCCTATGGGCATCTTTTTTGACGCTGCGATAGGTGCGATTCAGGGAGACAGCCACTAGAGGCTGGATTAACCCTGCAGTGTAAACATAGCAGTTTCTCTGAAACTGCTATGTTTTGAGCTGCAGGCTATAAACTAGGGGGACCTGGCACCCAGACCACTTCATTGAGCTGAAGTGGTCTGGGTGCTATAGTGCTCCTTTAACCCCTTAAGGACCAAACTTCTGGAATAAAATGGAATTGATACCGGAGAAACTGACGGAAGCGAAGCACAGAGAGATGGACACAGGTTTCTTCAGGAAGGAAGAGATTCTTTATTGGATCACCGATCGGGACTCAGAGGGACTAATGTCACCAAAATACAGCAAGTTCTGAGCCCCGGACAATAGTGCAGGCTCCTTATATAGGCACATAACTCCTCCCATATTAAGCTCCACCCGCACATTCTCTTAACCAATCAACACAAATAAGAATTAACTTCCTGTTTGACCGCATGGCCTGTCCAGCACAATGGAGGAGGGGAATACTATATCCTGTATTCTTGCACATGCTCCGTACACTACTGATCGTATCTTGCCTCGTGCAACCAACTGATCGATACGTCAGCATATGCACGTACACATGCCACGTGGTAATCTCGGCCTACTAAATTTATTTTTACCGAGATTCCACCACATTCCCCCCTTTGATGCCTCTTGATATTTTACAATTACTTGAGGCATCACTTAACCTTAGTTTGCATACACCGCAAGTTACCTTGAACCAGACCAGACTTATCTTATGATGTGAATCTTCAACATTCATCTTCCTGCATTGGTTCTCCCTGATCTAGAGCCTTATATTTATATATTGCCATTATCTGTGCTGCAGCCTTCCTCTCTGCTATATTTTCTATCAGGCTTTGCACAGACCTAACTACTAAGGGTATAAGACACGGTAGGAGTAGACACAACATTAAAATCAGTAGGACTCCACCTACCACTGCCTTAAGCCCTCCAAACCACTCATACCAGCTACCAAACCAACTACTTGGATTGTACCCTTTCCATACCTGAGTAGGCACATGCGCTAGTTTAACCATATGGCTAGTAAGCTCAGCTATTGCTTGCCCTTCGTCATCTATTTGAAGACAGCAATTGCTTAGGTTAAACTTCCCACATACACCTCCCTCTACTGCCAAAAGGTAATCCAAGGCTAATCTATTTTGGTAGACTGCTGTCTTCATCCTGGTATTATGCTTCGCTAGAAGATTGAGCGCTTGTGATGTTTCGTTAGTAATAATCTCAACCACCGCCTGTAATCTTATAATGCGGTTGAGCATATAAATAGGGGTTCTATAACCAAAGGTACCATCTTCTGCCCACGTGGCTGGCCCATAATAATCTATGATACGCTGGGGAGGCCATTCATTATCTTCCCAGGCGCCTATCTCTATGGGTCCCCTTTTCTTCCTATGATTCATATCATACACTTTAACACCTAAAGTCTCACCTGTTTCAATAGGTAACAAGAAGAAGGATGGTTTGAGCATACCCAACACACATGCCCCTTCCCAGTCCTGTGGCAACTCCGAATAGGCTTTCTTACCACAGATCCAGTACAAATTTGCTGGGGCTCTCCAGTTAGATGTGATGGATAAATCAAACCACACATCCTTTAAATTGGCGTATCTAGCAAACGGGTTAGATGGTTCTGAGACATTTGAAGCCGACCACCAAGTTGTATTTTTAGTATCATCATCATAAGCTTTTTGCCCTAGACAAGTTAATTCTCCTACAGAAGTATTATACATTATTCCTTTCCTTGCTATGCAAACATAACCTATGATGGAGGTCTTTAATCTCCACTCAGATTTACCTCTAACACTCATATGATAATCGGCTTGTGAGGATATTAATTGTTCAACTGCCTCAGAACCGGACATTACCTCCTTTGCTTCCCAAGGCCATTGGTCTCCCATGTTAGTACCTCCACACACATAGCAGTTGGTAACATTAAGACTACCGGCAATACTTTCAGCTAAATCGATGAACAGGTTTTTAGCATTATGGGGGATCTTATTATCTATACTCATCTCTTCATAAAAGGAATGGTATACTTGATGAGTCTGGGAGGATACCGTATCAGTCTCTATCCCTATAAACAATATTGTCCCAGGATCTAAACCCGTCCCGTATATCTGAAACCCAAATAAATTGCCATATTTGTCTAAGAACTTGTCGGGGTTATTTATAAGTATATGGACTGGGTTGCATTCCATAGACTTACAATATGGGCTAGTCGGCAACTTAGTCACTATCATGTCCTTGTCTACTGTCTGTCCCCAAGTTGCCCACCCCACACAAGACCAATATGGGCAAAAGTTATACTCTCTATTTGGGCATCTAGGACTCACATATTTATTTTTACTACTGGGACAAATATATTTATCGTTAGACCCATACGTCCTCTCCCATCTAAGATCCCCACATACATTCCACGGCTTTCTACCACTTGATATCGCCTTACATGCATCAAATAGCAGAACACCCGAAGAATGTACGGATTCTAACACCGTCTTATTAATTAGGGTCCCCTGAGGATCTCCATTCCTGAGAGTCAACCAAATTGTACGAGGTTGATACTCTGGACTGAAGCACTTAGGTTCTCCTACTCCTAAATGGCACACACTATAGTCTATATTTAGGTATCTACATCTTGATACATCTCCTTTACACTCGTATTGTGAATGCCAAATTAGGGTTTGGGAAATATGGTTACCTGTTCTCGTAGTCTTAATGCATACCTCACAGCTAGGAGTGTCGGTACCTCTACCTTCCTGAATATAAAAACACACATAAATAAACACTATCAAAAACACATCTTTCGCCGTCATCCTCAGTCTTCGTCCGTGCGAAGGCACCTCAGCTTCCAGGATGTAAGGGCTGCAGGGAATGGAGTTCTGCTCGTCTTCACAGGTGTCCCTTCGAGACTTTCCTGGCTTATATACTATGTGCTGTTGAGCGGACAGGCTTTATTATGGCCGTCTAAAACACTCACTTCACCAAATCCCTGTAACAATAAAATTTTGTAATCCACACGATTCCTCGTTACTCCGACTGAGTAGTGCGTTTTAACCGGATCTTGCAGGGATTCTCTGGATCTGCTGTAACTTGCCAAGAATCGACTGCTGCTGGTTTAACCCTGGAGTGATGTATCCACGGAGTCACTTCGGCTACTTTTATCGCTGTAGGGGTAGACAAAAGAACAACATAAGGACCTCTCCACTTGGGCCCTAACGGTACATTATTCCACTCTTTAATCCACACTTGATCTCCTGGATGGTAACTATGAACTGGGGGATAAATATTCACAGGTAATCTATCTTGTACCCATTTCTGTACCTCCTCTATAGTCTTACCCAACTCTACAACCTGCTGCCGGGTAATTCCTTCTCCCAACTGACTCAAGTCCCCCCTTAAGTTACCAAGTACGGGAGGTGGTCGCCCATACATGATTTCAAAAGGAGAGAGGCCCATCCTTCTGGTAGGGGTACTGCGGATTCGCAATAGAGCTATGGGTAAGAGAACGTTCCACTTAAGTTGGGTTTCCTGACACATTTTAGCCAACTGGTTCTTAATAGTTCTATTCATTCTCTCTACCTTACCAGAACTCTGGGGTCTATATGCAGTATGAAGCCTCCACTTTATACCAGTTGTTGTAGGCACTGGTGAACAAAAGCTGGACCATTGTCCGATCCTATAGAACAGGGTAGTCCATATCGGGGTATTATTTCTCGTAACAGGAATCTCACAACTTCTCCTGCTTTCTCTGTACGAGTAGGACATGCTTCTACCCAGCCTGAATAGGTGCACACAATTACCAACAGGTAACGATGTCCACCCGATTTAGGCATCACTGTAAAGTCTATTTGTAGATCGGACATGGGGAGTCCCCCCATAAACTGGACTCCTGGTGGCTTTACTGGTCCTTGTCTTGCATTATTTTTAGCACACGTTACACATCTGCGTACAATGGCCTGAGTCAAGTTGGACAGTCTTGGTATGTAGAAATGTTTTCTGAGAGATTCTTCTGTACTGTCTCTCCCAGAATGTGTCCCGTTGTGATAGTTTTGGACAATTTCTACCGCTAGTGATGCTGGTATAACTATTCTTCCATCTTCTAGCTGATACCACTTGTTCTCCAAATACTTTCCTGGTTCAGTCTTTAACCACTCCTCTTCTTGAGCTGTATAAACTGGAGTCCATTGAGACAGTGGGGTTGGTATTAGAGCAGCTATATGCCCCACATACGCCTGTCTTCCCGATTCAGCGGCACGCTTAGCTGTACTGTCTGCCATCCGATTTCCCTTGGTTACATCACCATCTCCTCTCAGATGCGCTCGACAATGTATGATACCGACTTCTTTCGGCTCCCACACTGCTTCCAATAGTTGTAGGATTTCAGCTGCATATTTGATTTCTTTGCCTTCTGAATTCAGTAGTCCTCTTTCTTTATACAGAGCTCCGTGGGCATGAGTGGTTAAAAACGCATACTTGGAGTCCGTGTAGATGTTCACTCTTAAACCTTCAGCCAATTGTAATGCTCGTGTCAGTGCTATCAATTCTGCCTTTTGTGCTGATGTTCCTTTCGCCAGTGGCCGAGCTTCTATCACCTTGTCTATTGTTGTTACTGCATATCCTGCATAGCGGATCCCTTCTTTCACATAACTACTGCCGTCGGTGTAATATTGAACATCGGGGTTCTGGATGGGAAAATCACGAAGATCTGGTCTACTTGAAAATACTTCATCCATTACCTCCAAACAATCATGTTGACTTTCAGTAGGCTGTGGCAAAAGGGTAGCTGGATTTAAGGTGTTTACAGTCTCTAAATGCACTCTTGGGTTTTCACACAACATTGCTTGATACTTGGTCATACGGCTGTTACTAAACCAATGATTTCCTTTGTAATCCAACAACGTCTGTACTGCATGCGGGACTCGTACATAAAGTTCTTGACCCAGAGTGAGTTTATCGGCTTCAGCTACTAGCAGGGCGGCTGCAGCTACGGCTCTTAGACAAGGTGGAAGTCCGCTGGCCACTGCATCCAGTTGCTTAGACATATAGGCAACAGGTCTTTGCCATGATCCCAAGTACTGTGTCAATACTCCCACAGCCATTCTTCTTTGCTCATGTACATACAGGTAGAATGGTCGTGTGTGATCAGGTAGACCTAATGCTGGGGCACTCATCAAAGCCTTCTTCACATCTTCAAATGCCGTTTGCTGTTCTTGAGTCCATAAGAAGGGGTCGTGCTCTGTACCTTTGATAGCTGCATACAGAGGTTTTGCCAGTATCGCGTAGCTGGGAATCCATATCCTACAGAAGCCTGCTGCCCCCAAGAATTCTTGCACTTGTCTTCTATTCTTGGGTATTGGTATTTGGCAGACAGCTTCTTTTCTCTCTGGCCCCATAATTCTTTGACCTTCAGAGATATGGAATCCCAGATATTTGACAGTTGGCAAACACAACTGGGCCTTCTTTCTAGACACCTTGTATCCTGCCTTCCAGAGAATGTGTAGTAGATCGTGCGTCGCTTGCTGACATTTTTCTTTTGTAACTGCTGCTATCAACAAGTCATCTACATACTGTAACAATGCACACTCTCCTGGGATGGACTCGAAATCCAGTAGATCTTGACTTAGAGCTGAACCAAATAGGGTAGGTGAATTTTTAAACCCTTGGGGCAGTCTTGTCCAGGTCATTTGGCGTTTTGAGCCCGTTACAGCGTTTTCCCATTGGAAAGCGAAGATACATTGACTTTCTGCGGCAATTCGGAGGCAAAAGAAGGCATCTTTGAGGTCTAAGACTGTAAAATAGGTAGCCCCGCCCGGAATTAAAGCAAGCAGGTTATATGGATTGGGCACGACTGGATGTATACTAACAACCGCATCATTGACTGCTCTCAAGTCCTGCACAGGTCGATACTCATCTGTACCGGGCTTTTGAACAGGCAGCAATGGGGTGTTCCAGTGGGAAGTACAGAATTTTAGGATACCATACCGTATGAACTTATCCAGATAAGATTGTATGTTCTTCTTAGCCTTCTGCGGGATGTGATATTGTCTTAGGCTCACTGGATAAACCCCAAGTTTTAGTTCGATTTTAATAGGTGGAATATTGCGGGCCAGTCCTGGTGGGTTGTTCTCTGCCCAAACTCCTGGTATGTTGAATAAGGATTCATCACTCCTAGGGTTTTGGCTAGTCAACACTGTATAAAGTCGCCACTCTTCTTCCTTTGGTACGGATAATGTCATAATACCTTAAGGTCCATTAAACTTTAAAGATGTTGTTCCATTTGGTAGGAACGTAATCTGCGCTTGTAATTTAGATAGCATATCACGTCCCAGCAATTGGACTGGACATTCAGGCATATAAAGGAATTGATGTTTTACTACGTGGCCTCCCAATGTACAGAGTCGACTTTTAAGAACCGGTTTTTCAGCACTTCTTCCAGTTGCTCCTATCACAGTAATAGTCCTTCCAGATGGAGGAGCAACTAGATTAGTCACCACTGAATGTTCAGCACCAGTGTCGATCATGAACGCACTCCTTTTTCCCCCTATTGATACATCGACCATAGGCTCCGCTCGACCAAGGGGGATGGAGCCCGGTCGGTATCAATAGTCCTCCATGACCGTGTCAGCCAATCCTACAAAGTCCCTACCTTCTCTATCGCGGGACCTTTGCGCTGCTGGAATATACCTGTCTTCCCTAACACTTCCTCTGTTCCCATTGCTCCCTCTATTACCATTACTCCCTCCGGGGCCTCCTCTACCTCTCGCTCTGCCTCTAAAGTTTCCATAACCTGTCCTAGGTCTGTCTCTCTCATACTGTTCTCTTCGCGGACACTCATTTCTCCAATGCCCTTCTTCCTTACAGTATGCGCACTGATTTCTACTTAGAGGTTCCTCATTCCACTTACTATCGCCTCTATCCGGGCCCCGTCTATCTACGCCTGCGATCGCTACCGCTAGCATATCAGCCTTTTTACGCATCTTGCGCTCTTCCTCTTTCTTACTTTCTGTTTCCCTATTCATATAAACCTTATTCGCTACCTCCATTAGTTGGGTGATGGACATACCTGCAAACCCTTCTAACTTTTGTAGCTTGCGCTTAATATCTCCGTAAGCTTGGCTGACAAAGGCGGAGTTCACCATTCGGGAATTATCTGCGTCTTCCGGATTAAAGGGGGTATACAAGCGGTATGCCTCCAATAATCGGTCATAAAAGACACTGGGCACTTCATCGCTTTTCTGAATCACCTCAACTGTCTTCGACATGTTAATAGCTTTCTTTCCTCCTGCTTTCATGCCAGCAATTATAGCGTCTCTATAGGCTCTGAGTTGAACCATATCAGCACCATTTACGTTCCAATCGGGATCGGTGTTGGGATAATGTGTTGCGGCCCATGCTGCTGGATTAGCTTGGTTCAAAGCACGGGCTCTATCCTCTAGTGCTTTAATGGCTGCTTGATTAATTCTTGTCCTTTCCTCATTGTTAAACAAAGTCATTAATAACTGCTGGCAATCAGCCCATGTCGGATTATGTGTCTGTACTATTGAGGTGAACAGATCAGTCATAGCTTGTGGTTTCTCAGTATACGAGGAATTGTGGGTCTTCCAGTTTAAAAGATCGGTTGTAGTGAATGGGACATATACGAAGACTGGGTCAGTGTCAGGATCGGGTCAGGGATCCAACACGCAGAGTACAAAGAGTAGCTGATACGTATACCGGTCCTTAGAATGGCCGGACTTAACGTATAACTACGATAGAATGGTCAGAGACAAGCCGAGGTCGAGGGAACGAGAAGACAGGTAAGCGAGAGACAAGCCGGGTCAAGGATAACAGAAAGACAGGAGAGTAAATACCAAAGCCGGGTCGGAACCAAAAGACAAGAGAATAACAAAGCACTGTGTGACTAGGCGGACTAGAACCACGACAGGGCAATGAGTGAATGAGAGAGCCACTGTTAAGTATCCTGGCTAGGGAGAGAAGACACGCCTCCGGCGAGTCCTGATTCGTCTCCCGAGATTTGAGTGACAGGACGTTCCGGGTTGGCGTCATGACGTCTACCTCCGGTCCTCCTGTTATAAAAGGAAGTGACTCCCTCGCGGCCGGCGTTAGCAAGACCGAGTGAACCGCGAGGGGCCGAGGAGACATGCCGTCCGGACGGATAAACTTCTAAGTCTCTACCTCTCTCAGAGGTAGAGACCTCAGGTACCCTGACAGTACCCCCCCTCTCAGATACGCCCACCGGGCGGAAGGAGCCGGGGCGAGATGGAAAGCGGGAGTGAAATGCCCTGCGAAGGCGAGGAGCATGAACATCCTCTTGTGGTACCCAACTCCTCTCCTCAGGACCATATC
This sequence comes from Pelobates fuscus, assembly GCF_036172605.1. Taxonomy (NCBI): domain Eukaryota; kingdom Metazoa; phylum Chordata; class Amphibia; order Anura; family Pelobatidae; genus Pelobates; species Pelobates fuscus. Next base: position 67,645,947 of record NC_086325.1, on the reverse strand, counting down.
CCTTCCAGTCAACTAAATATTGTACTCTCCCCCGGGAGACACGAGAATCAATAATGGAGTTAACCTCATACTCCTCCTGACCCTCCACCTGAACAGGGCGCGGAGGGGCGATTGTGGAGGAGAATCTGTTACAGATTAGAGGTTTCAGCAATGACACGTGAAAGGAGTTCGGGATGCGTAAAGTAGCAGGGAGGGCTAGACGATACGCCACTGGGTTAATTCGAGTCAAGATCCTGTAGGGACCAATATAACGAGGAGCGAATTTCATGGAAGGAACTTTAAGACGAATATTCCTAGTACTCAACCAAACTCTATCGCCTGGAACAAAATTCGGAGCCGCCCTTCTACGTCTGTCAGCATGTTTCTTAACCAGTACAGAATTGTGTAGAAGAATCTGTCGAGTCTGATCCCACAACTTCCTCAAATTGGCCACATGGACATCAACCGACGGCACTCCTTGGGAAGGAGAAGCCGAGGGAAGAATAGATGGATGAAAGCCATAGTTCATGAAGAAGGGGCTTGAATGCGTAGAGTCACAAACGAGATTGTTGTGCGCAAACTCCGCCCAAGGAATCAAACCGACCCAATCGTCCTGGTGTTCGGAAACAAAACAACGTAAGTATTGCTCAATCTTCTGGTTGGTTCGTTCGGCAGCTCCGTTAGACTGAGGATGATAGGCGGACGAAAAATTCAATTTGATGCCTAATTGAGAACAGAACGACCTCCAAAAACGTGAAACAAATTGGGAGCCTCTATCAGAAGTGATCTCCGAGGGAATCCCATGTAAGCGAAAAATCTCTTTAGCAAAGATTTCCGCCAATTCAGGAGAAGTCGGGAGTTTAGGCAAAGGTACGAAATGTGCCATCTTGGTAAATCTATCGACTACGGTGAGGATAACCGTGTGTTTTTTAGAAACAGGCAAATCCACAATAAAGTCCATTGCCACACAGGACCAAGGTTTGTCAGGAATTTCCAGAGGTTGTAGAAGGCCACACGGAAGTGAATGCGGTAGTTTAGTTTTAGTACAGACCACACAAACTCCGATAAAATCCTTAATATCCCTCCATAACGAAGGCCACCAGAAATCCTTGGAGATCAAAGAATACGTCTTGCGAACACCCGGATGGCCAGCCACCTTACTCTCGTGAAGACACTGTAAGAGCTCCAATTGGAGTTCAGGAGGAACGAAAAGTCTGGAAGCCGGAGTCAGTCTAGGTGCCAGATGCTGCAAGCTCCTTATCTGATCAAGAAGCAGAGAATGGACTTTGAGAGTAGTGTTAGCGATAATGTTACACTTGGGTACTATAGAGGACAAAACCGGCTCAGATACGGCAGCAGGTTCATATTGGCGAGATAAGGCGTCGGCTTTAGAATTCTTGGAACCTGGCCTATATGTGAGTACGTAGTTGAAGTGAGTGAGAAATATGGACCAACGAGCCTGTCTAGATGATAGATGTTTAGCCTCTCCAATATAGGATAAGTTTTTATGATCTGTCAAAATAGTAACAGGATGCAAAGTACCCTCCAATAAATGTCTCCACTCCTTCAAGGCCATTATAACCGCTAGTAGTTCCCTGTCACCAATGCCATATCTGCTTTCAGTACCTGACAATTTTTTGGAAAAGTATCCACAAGGATGTAAAGGCTTATCTACACCCAACCTTTGGGACAGAACAGCACCTATACCAGTCTCAGAAGCGTCAACTTCGAGTAGGAAAGGTAGTGTAGTATCAGGGTGAACTAAAATTGGTGCGGAAGCAAACAGCTCCTTGAGTGTCCTAAAAGCCAGAAGTGCTTCAGTAGACCAATTCTTAGTATCAGCCCCTTGTTTGGTCATATTGGTGATGGGAGCAATGATAGAGGAGTAACCCTTAATGAAACGTCTGTAGTAATTGGAGAAACCAATAAATCTCTGGATAGCCTTGAGACCCTTAGGTAAAGGCCAATCTAATATGGATTGGAGCTTCTCTGGATCCATTTCAAACCCCTCCCCAGAAATTACATAACCAAGAAAGGTAGTTTGGGATTGGTCAAAGCTGCATTTCTCTAGTTTGCAGTATAAGCCATGCTGAAGAAGTTTATGTAAAACCCTTCTGACTTGTCCGTGGTGAGTTTCAATATCCCTGGAATGTATAAGTATATCATCAAGGTATACAATCACACAGTCATCTTGAAACTCCCTAAGAACCTCATTAATAAGGTCCTGAAATACCGCCGGGGCATTGCAGAGACCAAAAGGCATTACAGTATACTCATAGTGCCCATAACGAGTATTGAATGCAGTTTTCCATTCGTCACCGTCGTGGACTCTCACCAAATTATAAGCACCTCTAAGGTCTAACTTAGTGAAAATTTTAGAACTTTTTAATCGATCAAAAAGCTCGGTGATCAAGGGGATCGGATATACATTTCTGATGGTTATCTTGTTAAGACCTCGGTAGTCAATGCAGGGTCTTAAAGAACCATCCTTCTTTTTAACAAAAAAAAATCCAGCCCCAGCAGGCGAGGAGGATCTTCTAATGAATCCCTTGTCTAGGTTTTCGCGAATGTACTCCTCTAGAACTAAGTTTTCATTCGTAGACAAAGGGTATACATGACCCCTGGGAGGCATGGTACCAGAAAGTAAATTAATTTTGCAATCAAAAGGCCTATGTGGTGGCAAGGTATCAGCCTTTCCTTTGTCAAATACTGCCTTTAAATCTTGATACAAAGACGGTATCTGTACTTTGGTAGAGTCGGTAGCGTTATTAAGTGAGTTGACACTACAAAGAGGTGACACTTTCTTTAAACAATTCTCTTGACAATCCTGACCCCACGAAACTATTTCCCCTGATCTCCAATCTATAACGGGGTTGTGTCTTTTAAGCCAGGAGTATCCCAGGACTATGGGAACAGAAGGAGATGAAATGAGTAGTAGGGATATTTCCTCCTTGTGTAGAATACCAGTAGTTAAGTAAAGAGGTGTGGTCTCCCGGAAAATCACAGGCTCAACTAAAGGTCTACCATCAATGGCTTCAACAGCTAAGGGTGTCTTCCTTAACTGGGAAGGGATAGTGTGTTTGTTGAGAAACTTTTGGTCGATAAAACTCTCAGCAGCGCCGGAGTCTATCAATGCCATAGTCTCTAAAGTTCCCTTCTCCCAAGTTAAAGAGACCGGTAATAGGAGTCTATGTTCTTTGTAGTTATGAGTAGAGGACAAAATCGAAACACCCAAGGTCTGTCCTCTAGAGAAACTTAGGTGCGAGCGTTTCCCGGACGACTGGGACAGCTCAAACGTACATGACCTCTGGACCCACAATACATACACAGTCCCTCCCTTCTCCTGTACTGTCTCTCCTCCTCTGAGAGACGAGTAAGGCCTAGCTGCATAGATTCTGAAACCTGTGGATTTTTGGTTTCAGAACTTTGAAATGATGGTGCTAGTCTAAAGGAAGATTTACCGGTTCTATCTCGAGTATTCTGTCTCTCCCTTAGACGTTCGTCAATACGAGAGATAAAGGAAATTAAGTCCTCCAGATTCTCGGGAAGCTCTCTTGTCGCTACCTCATCAAGTATTATATCAGATAAACCATTTAAGAATACGTCTATATAGGCCTGTTCATTCCATTTTACCTCTGCCGCCAAAGACCTGAACTCTAGTGCGTAATCCACAAGTGTTTGGTTGTCTTGTCTAAGGCGCAACAGTAATCTGGCTGCATTGACCCTCCTGCCAGGAGGATCAAAAGTTCTTTTAAAAGCAGCTACAAAGGAATTATAGTTATAGACTAATGGATTATCATTCTCCCACAACGGATTAGCCCATCTCAGAGCTTTCTCAATGAGTAAGGTAATAATAAATCCCACTTTTGCCCTATCCGTAGGGTATGAACGGGGCTGTAGCTCGAAATGAATACTGATCTGGTTCAAAAAGCCACGACACCTCTCAGGAGAACCAGCATAACGTACAGGTGGGGTAACTCGGGAAGAAGCACCTACAGTAGCTACCTCTAGCCCTGAACCCACAGAAGAAGCAGACATATTACGCATCTCCTCAGGTGGATTAATAGGACGAGACAGCAGCGCCTGTAGTGCTAGAGCCATCTGATCCATCCTATGATCCATGGCGTCAAACCTAGGATCAGGAGAACCAAGCTGACAATTTGTACCTGCAGGATCCATGGCCCTGTCGTAATGTCAGGATCGGGTCAGGGATCCAACACGCAGAGTACAAAGAGTAGCTGATACGTATACCGGTCCTTAGAATGGCCGGACTTAACGTATAACTACGATAGAATGGTCAGAGACAAGCCGAGGTCGAGGGAACGAGAAGACAGGTAAGCGAGAGACAAGCCGGGTCAAGGATAACAGAAAGACAGGAGAGTAAATACCAAAGCCGGGTCGGAACCAAAAGACAAGAGAATAACAAAGCACTGTGTGACTAGGCGGACTAGAACCACGACAGGGCAATGAGTGAATGAGAGAGCCTCTGTTAAGTATCCTGGCTAGGGAGAGAAGACACGCCTCCGGCGAGTCCTGATTCGTCTCCCGAGATTTGAGTGACAGGACGTTCCGGGTTGGCGTCATGACGTCTACCTCCGGTCCCCCTGTTATAAAAGGAAGTGACTCCCTCGCGGCCGGCGTTAGCAAGACCGAGTGAACCGCGAGGGGCCGAGGAGACATGCCGTCCGGACGGATAAACTTCTAAGTCTCTACCTCTCTCAGAGGTAGAGACCTCAGGTACCCTGACAGTCAGCATGTGCCATTTGACCTGCGGCATCGATATAGGCTGACCCGGGATTCAGGCGAAGAGGCATCTGATAGTGCTTTAATTGTTGGGTACCGGTCAGTTGTCGGGTTTGTATGGGGCTACGTAGAGGGGCGTCAGTCATGGGTTCCGGTCGGGGAGAGATAGGGTATGGGGATGTGGGAACTTGGTTTTGGGAAAAGGTTGTAAATAAAACACTTCGAGTCGAGCTAGATGAAGCTTGACCGGAAGTCTGAAGTGGCGCCAAATCAGGATATTCGGATTTAATGGGGGTTGGTTCTGATTCCGGAAGGGGAGATTTAGTACGAGAGGGGGTGGATTCTGTACTGGAGGAGGAAGCGGAAGTGGATGAGGGTAATGAGGGGAGGGGTGCAGGACTTCCTGCGCTTGCGTCACTTCCTCTTAAAGGAAAGTAAGGGGGCGGCAAAGGGATCTCGGACTCAGGGGGCGTGTCCAAAATGGGCCTAACACCAGTCCTAGTGGACAAACAAGTCCTAGCTACCATGAGGCGACACTGCTCCTCGTGGCATGTCTGAAGCCATTTTGGCGAGTCATTTACGGCCTGTCTCCAACAATCAATATAAGGAAACTGGCCGTAAAGTTCAGGCCTACCCGATACAGCCACGTGTAAGCGCTGTACCAAAGTTGGATCCAAACTGCCACGTGGCGGCCATGCCGCAACCAAAGTAGGCCACTCCCTAGTACACAAAGTGACCAAACGTACAGGAGACATTTTAACCCCAAAATCACAAGTTTTGAATCCCTTTTTAAAATTCTTCACCATACAACCTAAGGGATCCGGAATCGTTGACTGCGACGCACCCATACTTAACAATGGAACGTCGTCGACAACGAATACTATACACGCGTACTATTCAACAGTCACACCCGTTTCCTCTGGCAACAGCACCACGTGGTACAGTTACCAAGTGAAACGTACACAACAATACAATAAACACTCAGGGAATTCCCGTACACACACAGCTGTTACACCAGTCACTAGATAATCAATATTATGCCCTTTGGCGAAACTATACAGTCACCCACGCTATAATTCTCTATATACGAATTACCCGTCTATAACACACCCCAGTAACATCGTCTTTTACAAATAGCGGTTACAGTACGGTTAGCATAGGTCAAAGCACAAGTTAAGGTCACAATACAATTATTAGTGGTTATGGTGTTAAAACATGCAATTGACAACAATGATTAGTACTTATATACAGTGTCAGTAAATATACAGGGTTATGGTACCGTGCACTATAATACAGCAACACACTATTAACACTCTCGCTAGACGGCTGAGCTCGCGCTATCTAACAAGATATACACTTTACTAAACAATCTTTAACACATTTACAATTCCCAACTAAACTATTGGCCAGTACCTTGAATGGACTACCTAAAAACAATCTACATACGTTTTGGTTAGCCACACTGCCCAAGCACCACATATAATCGAGCTAGAGGACCGAATTTACACAGACGCCTCTTAGTCGAACTATCAAAAGTCTAGTGGGTTCCAAATTTACACGCCTTCCCACTTAGCCCAGATAGGTTGAGAGCTAGCGAACCGAATTTACACAGACGCCGCTTAGTCTCCCGGTCCCTCCGACCTAGCGAACAAAATATACACCCTAGAACGCTAGTCTAGACAAGACACCGGTGTCCGGCTAGGGCTATTTACACCAGAGCCCCGCCTGACTAACAGAATCAAACGGTCTGACTAAAGAGCGTTCGATCGAGCGGCTTGCCTTCGCTCCTTCCCTCCGACAGAGGGGGCAGATACACAGATTCAAAACCCCTTTGGGCCTACCGCACAATCGGTATACCCCTAGTGGGTCCTGCCGTCTAAAACAGCAGTTGTCTTACCTCCTCGTTCCTGAACCTGAGTTCACACTCATCGACGGGGACACCCCAGCACTTCTTACGTAGAGGCCGATGATCTCCTGGACAACAGACCAGTGGCGCCGAGACGAAGGGAGGTCCACGCAGAAGTTCAGGGGTGCAGCCGTAGAGAACGTGGGCAAAGATAGACCGTCTCACGCCTCTGCCTCTCAGCTACCGTTGAACGATGAGCTTCCCGGCCAATGCACCAAATGATACCGGAGAAACTGACGGAAGCGAAGCACAGAGAGATGGACACAGGTTTCTTCAGGAAGGAAGAGATTCTTTATTGGATCACCGATCGGGACTCAGAGGGACTAATGTCACCAAAATACAGCAAGTTCTGAGCCCCGGACAATAGTGCAGGCTCCTTATATAGGCACATAACTCCTCCCATATTAAGCTCCACCCGCACATTCTCTTAACCAATCAACACAAATAAGAATTAACTTCCTGTTTGACCGCATGGCCTGTCCAGCACAATGGAGGAGGGGAATACTATATCCTGTATTCTTGCACATGCTCCGTACACTACTGATCGTATCTTGCCTCGTGCAACCAACTGATCGATACGTCAGCATATGCACGTACACATGCCACGTGGTAATCTCGGCCTACTAAATTTATTTTTACCGAGATTCCACCACAGAATCATGACATGTCACACATGTCATGTGTCCTTAACCCCTTAAGGACACATGACGTGTGTGACACGTCATGATTCCCTTTTATTCCAGAAGTTTGGTCCTTAAGGGGTTAAGGGGTTAATTAACGTGTGATGGTTAAATCTATTAGCAAACTTTCTCCAATTTTATAATATTTTAATTGATGGTAACCTTGCTGCTTTACAGGTTTTTTTTTTTTTACTAAAGTGCCAATTCAAAGATGCAGTGTAAAGAGGAGTTTTATTTACCTGAAGCGACCACTCGCAATTGTCGCCATCTTCTCCCGTGGGTTCCTATTCTGCTTCTGTCGACTCATCTGCCAAAAGCTGGCTTAACAATGGTTGCACCACGTTTTTTTTGTCAACTACAGAGTCAGAGTCCCTAATTTGTCTTATATCTTTTTACTGCATTGAATTTTTTTTTTTTTTTTTTAAAGTCTTTATGAGCATTTGATAAATATTTTATCTTTATGAAATGCTCTTCTTTTAAGGGGGTGACAGAGCCACTTTAAAGAAAATAATGAGGTATCCATGAATGCTTCAAGAATACAGCGGAGTACTTAAAACATGCGAGCATTTTAATATAGGCATGTAAAAGTTTGTATGTTTAAAGTAAACCGGTTAAGGGAGATGAGGTTGCGGGTATAATAATCCTGGTTTATGTCAGCAGCATCCTCTCTCAAACAGGGTGTGTCTCTCTTTCATTGGCAGCCTCATTCACAAAGAGGATCATGGTTATTCACTAAGGTGAGAATTGCAGGTGAATTTCAAGTTTAAAGCCAAAGCAGTCAAACGAGAAGCAATGCTGAGGGTCACTTACAATGGATCACCTGGAGTGGAGGGCAGGGTGTTAAACCTTAAAGGTATCAAGGGTTACGTACATAGAACCCAAAATGCAGCAAGTCTACTTTAAAGCAAGAAAAAAAATCAGAGGCAGCCAAAATCCAGAGAGTAAAAAATATTCAGGATCAAAACAGTCCAATAGTCAGTAAATCATGGCAACAAAGGTTTAAATATGGTCAGACTAGCCAACTGTACTGTCAATAAACAGGATTACAGGAAGATAGAAAAGCCAAGTGTAGCAGAAGCACAGAACATCTGTGTTTAAATATGGTTCCTTTGCTTAGCCACACCCCTTCTATAAACCCTCTGCACTCATAATTTTGTACACATTGTGTTGCCATGGGAACGTGAGTGTGCCCGCCTTTGTGGCGTTTTTGTAGTTGCCAGGGATATGTAACACAATCTGCCCGGATGCCTGCAGCCTGCCCTGAACAATCACATGGACACGCACTCATGCAGCTGTAGGTTGCAGGAATCCAAGATGGCGGCAGACGCAAATGAGACCCATCATGGTAATCCGCGCCTGGTCTGCATTCCAAATATACACAGAAAAATGTACAGGGGGCACACTCAGAACATGCATTTCTTGAGTAGTGGTGCTCCTGAAAAAGACCGTTGCAATTGCCACTAAACAGTAATTATTGGTGAAGACAGATCAGAGAAAATGTCAAAACGATTAAAAGTAGGGGGGCGAAGGTCTTACTGGAACCATCACCACAACAGCAAATTTAGAGTGCCTCTTACTGCAGTATTAGCTGGAAGTTCCCTCCACCCATTAAAACACTAAAGATATAGAGTGGGGGCCGTGCTGTGTGGGGACAGAGAGCACGAATGTAACATGCCCCTATACATTGCACACATCCAATAATTGCTAGTTGTGCTGTGGCAGGTTTGAGGGGAAAGGGCTGCTAATTGTACAGTAAAGGAACAACAATGCTAGGAATAAATACCATTTATATAGTATTTATTAATATAGTATTTGTTAGTATATTTATTTTCCTTTTTTTTTTTTTTGTAGAGTTAAGTTCCCCTCACTGTGTTCCATAAAAATTAATAATTTTACTGTAATCCAGGTATGAGACAGACTGTGTGCTTGTTTCACCTCCATTCCTGGGAGGTCACTAGTGATGATCCGCATCCAGATCAATGATTCTCGTAGAAATGCATTGGGACAAAGAGCCATGCTCATTTCGCGGTCAGCTGGTCTAAAGTATCCGAGCTGTCAATGAATGCCACTATGCCAGTCTGACTTTGGAGTTAGGGAGGTTGTCCACTTTCTACTCTACTCAGGGGATCTATTCCCACCCATTCCCAACATGTCCATGTATGACTGGTAAATAACAGGCTTCCATAGATTTGCTGTAGTCTAGACGTTACCCAGAAGTGTGTAGCAATTTGAGCTACCCAATAACTGCCAGGCTGCACGTACTAACATTATTTTCCTATCCAATTCTGAGCCAGACAGTTCCCCCCTATAATAAAGCGGTTAGGGTGTTGGGCCAGAAAAAAAAGGAAAAGTTCCATGTCTGTACCTTCTAAACTACTATTTTTAAAATCCAAACATCTTTTATTTTTAGAAGACAATAGATTGCAATGTCCCGTAAAATTGACACAAAAAACAAACTGTATGGATATATTTCCACTCACAGCGTCTTAAATAAGTGTGTACCTCTCCAGTCAACTTAAAATGTTGAAAGGTATATAAATTATGGACGCTATACAAAAGGGTTACAGCTCATACATCCATAATGCTGGCAAAGCCTCATGGGAGGTGTAGTCCAAAACATCTGAAGTGACGAAGGTTGCCTATGCCTGAACTAGGTGGTAGGAGAAGCCTGCTACTAAAGGTTTGATACAATAAATAAACACTGGCTAAGATGTGAGTGACATCTACTGATGGATAAAGGGAATAGCACCCTTGTGATACGGATGTTTTGATACTTGTGAAATAACAGTGTCAGCCAAGAAAATCATGTTTAATTTCAGATTGAGGAAGAAAGGAAAGTCAACCAATGATGAAAGCAGAGGAACACAGCTGACAACAGTCAACACTGAGATATATCCAAAATTTGACTGTAAAATTGTGTGTTACATGTACTTTTGGATTCTAAGGTTAGCAGATGTAAATGTTGGTCTACAACACCTCTAACTCTCTCTTTGTCCTAGAATGATGTAAATTGTGCAAATCCCACAACTGTGCAACAACTACTAATTAGTCACATGCACTTTAGAGCATAAAGCTTTACCAGAATAACAGGCCTTAAGTGAATGTGAAACTGTGGTTATATGTAGAGGAATATAATGTTACTTAGCCACAATGAGGTCATCACATTACCATTAACAGCAGCAGGCAGCAAATGTGGTCCTGGCCCCAGCATTCTCTCTAAGCATCATTTAGGGTGTGGTGTAGTAATGGTACAGGGACACATGAAAGGGATCTATATAAAAACTAACACCATCTAGGTTGCATAGAAACAAAAGTGGGAAGGTTATTCGCTAAAGTGAGAATTGTCTGGAATTCAAAATGGATTTCACATTTATGGGCACAATAGCTGAACTGCATCAATTCTACAAGTGTGGTTAATTTGACCTTGAATTAGACTTTCACTGGGGACATGTTTAATTGACTGCATGAGAGGACAAATAGAGTGACTGCTCCTCGTTCATATAGGCACAAAATGACTATGAAAGCAATTACATCAATCAAATAAACCCACAAATCCGCACGGCAACTTACCTACACTTCAACATATCTCCTTCCAAGAAACAAAAGGCTACGGAATCCCCCAGATCATCAGAAAAAGAAATGCAGCACAGTGTTCAAGATGGAGCCTACTCGGCCAAGTCTTTATCACTCCTATCTGTCTTCCAATATGGAGCTAATGGGGCAGGTGGCAGGATGATGCTCCAATTATTATGCTACAAATTTAAACCATGCTTGAAGTCCTGCGCAATACTTTTTGGACCATCGTGAGAACTGGGATAGAACAGATTAATTGGAACACAAGAAAGATTAATTATATCTCACGCACAATGAGTTATTAGTTAAGCTGCACAAACTGGAGGCTGAGCACAATATATAAAGTAGCTGACTTAGAAGACCACTCCATGCAAAACAACATGAGGATCCAATGGATGTCTGGCTACATCTCTGCCTTCCTTGACCCCTTAAGGACCAAACTTCTGGAATAAAAGGGAATCATGACATGTCACACATGTCATGTGTCCTTAAGGGGTTAAAGCGGCACTGTCATGGCCGAATCCCGTTTTTTTTTTTTTAACCCCCCTCCCGCCTCCACTACATCTAACTGACCCCCTAGTTACCCCCAAATGCCCCTAAGCCCCCCATATTACCTCTTTTTAAATCTTTATTTTCTGCCCTGATCTTTATTCAGGGCGCCGCCATCTTTGTGTGGGTAGATGAAGTCCCTGTGGGACACATCATCTGCCCACACTAGATAGCGCTGAGATTCCCGCACATGCCCCGTTAAACACTTGGACATGCGAACGGGAATTTCATCTATTCATTTATTCATCAGACAGACGACTGAATGAATAGAAAAATCAGACGAACAAACGAACACTGAGTATCAGTGTTCGTTTGTTCGTTCAGTTTATTACAAGGAGGGAGCTACCGGCACACAGCTCCCTCCTTGTTATATGTAAAGATAGAAGCGGCAGGGAGCAGTGCTCCCCGCCACTTCATAAGCCCCCCAGGTCCCCCTCTCACTCTATGGGGGTCAATATGACCCCCATAATAGCATAAGGGAGATTAAAATCAGCCTGTGGCTGCTCACTGTTTAAAAAATAACCTACTAAATAACAATAAGGAGGGGGGGGGGCTACTGTCCTCCCCCCGGCCCCCACCCCTGAAAAGTGGGTGGGGGCCCTATATAAGAATGGTGGGGGGAACTAACGTCCTCCCCCCCTGGCCCCCACCCCTGAGTGGTGGGTGGTGGCCCTAAATAACAACAAGGGGGTGGGGGGACCTACTGTCCTCCCACCCCTGAGCGGTGGGTGGGGGCCCTAAATAAGAATGGTGGGGGGAGACCTACTGTCCTCCCCCCCAACCCCCACCCCTGAGCGGTGGGTGGGGGCCCTAAAAAACAATGATGGGGGAACCTGAGCGGTAGGTGGGTGCCCTATATAAGAATGGTGGGGGGGGGAACCTACTGTCCTCCCCCCGGCCCCCACCCCTGAGCGGTGGGTGGGGGCCCTAAAAAAACAATAAGGGGGGCCCTAAATAAAAATCCCCCCCCATCAAGGTGACTAGGGGTCCCAAGCCCCTAGTCACCCCCCCCCCCCCACCCAAATAAAACTATCATCTACCTACCCCCCACACCCTAAAAATAGTGAGGGGGGGTAAAATAACTAACCTGTAAACAAAAATGAAACTTACCATTCGGCGTCTCCTTTTTCTAAAATCTTCATTTTTCAGCCCTGAAAAAAGGCCAAATAAAGAGCCATCATACCCGAACTTAAAATAAAATAAAAAAACCCAAGCGCAAAAAAAAAGTCTAGACGAAAAAGAAAAAACCCGATGCTAAAAAAATTAATCAATCTTCACCCATGGAGGGCTCTGTGCAGACTGAGCTCTGCAGGGCGGAGGAAGGATTATAAAGCCTTGCCCCGCCCTGCAATTAGCCTAAGAACACTCTGATTGGTTGGTTTAAGCCAATCACAGTGCTCTGTGTCATTTTACACAGCATGGGAAAATTCCAAAGAATTTTACCACGCTGTGTAAAATGACAAAGAGCACTCTGATTGGTGGGCTTGGAATCTAACCAATCACAGTGCTCTGTGTCATTTTACACAGCGTGGAAAAGTTCTTTGGAATTTTCCCATGCTGTGTAAAATGACACAGAGCACTGTGATTGGATGGATTTCAAGCCACCCAATCAGAGTGCTCTGTGTCATTTTACACAGCGTTGGAAAATTCTTTGGAATTTTCCCACGCTCTGTAAAATGACAAAGAGCACTCTGATTGGCTTAAACCAACCAATGAGTGTTCTTAGCCTAATTGCAGGGCGGGGCAATGCTTTATAAGCCTTCCCCCACCCTGCAGAGCTCAGTCTGCGCGGAGCTCTCCATGGGTGAAGATGGATTAATTTTTTTAGCGTCAGGTTTTTTCTTTTTCGTCAGGATTTTTTTTTTCCGCTCTGGTTTTTTATTTTATTTTAAATTCGATGGGTATGATGGCTTTTTATTTGGCCTTTTTTGGGGGCTGAAAAATTAAGATTTTAGAAAAAAGAAGACGTCAAATGGTAAGTTTATTTTTTGTTTACAGGTTAGTTATTTTATTCCCCCTCACTATTTTTAGGGTGAGGGGGTAGGTAGGGGATAGTTTTATTAGGGTTGGGGGGTGACTAGGGGCTTGGGACCCCTAGTCACTTTGATTGGGGGGGTGAATTTTTATTTAGGGCCCCCACCCGCCGCTCAGGGGTGGGGGTGGAGGGGACAGTAGGTCCCCCCCTTATTGTTTTTTAGGGCGCCCACCCGCTGCGCAGGGGTGGGGACAGGGGTGGACAATAGGTCCCCCCATTGTGATTTATAGCCCCCGCCCACCGCGCAGGGGTGGGGGCCGGGGGAGGGGAGGAGAGTAGGCCCCCCTCATTGTCATTTAGGGCCCCCCCTTGGGTGGGGGCCGGGGAGGAGGGCAATAGGTCCCCCCCCCTAATTGTTATTTAGGGGGCACCCGCCCGCGCAGGGGGAAGGGGGGGCGGTTAGTAGTTTGTTTGTTTTTTTAAACAGTGAGCAGCCTGTGGCTACTCACTGTTTACTAGACATGACCCTACTCGCGGTATAGCGAGAAGGGCATAATTTACTAATACTAAGTAATCTTTACTTAGTATTAGTAAAGTTGGCTGAAAGACCAATTTAGGTCTCTCAGCCTTTTAGTAGATAGCTTTCTGATACCGTAGGAATTAGGGAGTTATCTACTAAGCGGCTGCAAGATGCAGCCACAGCACGAATAGGATCGGAGTTTCATTCATTCGAATGAAATTGCGATCCGAACAAAGTCCCGAATTGCATCCTAACACGAATGGAGAAACTGTTCTCATTCTGTTAGGATGCAATTCGGCAGTTTTGCCGGCGTTCTGTCTAAGTGACAGGACGTTCGGCAATACTGACAGGAAGCATTGTGGGAACAGGGAGGTAAGCTAAGGATTGTGGGAAAATTGCTCTGACCAGCGGAAATGAAGCACACTTTGCTCCTCCGATGGTCAGAGCTGGTCAAGCGGAGGAAACCTCCATAAGGCAAAGAGTCCTTACTTTGTCTTATGATTTTAAAGAAAACTAAAGAAGACAGGAAGAAAAGAAGAACAGATCCTGAGAGAGGGGGAGAAGAGGAAGAGATTGGGGAAAGGTAAGTTCGGCATGACAGTGCCGCTTTAACAGTCTTCTTCCTTTGAACAGGAATGTAAGCAGCCAAAATAGCAGAATGCATCACATTGATAGAACAGCAGGACTTCCTAGATGACAAAGGTAGGCCCAAAATGTATGATAGCTGCAACAGGGCTGTAAAATGATTGAAATCCCTTTCTAAACATTAGTAAACCCAAAAGAACCCGACTGAGCAATAACAATGTCTCCTTCCTGGAGCCCGAGAGTCCCCAATGAGTTCTTTAGCTGCCTATGATAAGCCGTCAACATTCCAGGAACCCTGAAATTTTTCTGGCCACAAACTAGAGATGTTCTTGAAGAATGAAAGGATATAGATTCTCACGAGGATACTTGAGATGAGTCAGATACTTGGGGAGAAGCAGAGGACCCATGCACAATATCTCCAGTAGATCTGGAACCCACAGCTGGCTCTGCCACAACAGAGTGACAAGCATGATGGGTAATTTGATGGATCACTTGTGCAATAATTGTAAATAAGGGAAACACACATGCTACTTGAGCCAGCCATGCTGTCGGGTTCAGGAACCTTAAAAATAGGACTGTTGGGTTAACACCACCTTATCAAATTTCCAATTTTCTCACCAGAAAGATAACCGGCCTTGAGGTTAATGTTGCACAGAAAGCAAAAGCGCAACTTTGCATCTTTCCAAAGAAAGAACTACATTTGCTTTGCCAATTAAACAAAAGCAACATTATGCCCATTTCTGCACACAATGTGGGTACAATGCTGCATTCTTAGAAAGTGCATTATCTGCCTAGAGCAATATCTGGTCCAGTTGTATCCAAGATTTTTTAAGCCTTTCACAATACCTTTACATAGATCGCAAAATAGCACAAAGTGGAATCTTTCATCCCGACAGGAGTGCATGAATCCCTGCTCTGCTCACAGTCAGTAGGTATTCAAAATAAAGTAAAAAGATCCAGCACAATCCTCAGAGTGATCCTTAATTGTAGTGCCAAGTAAAGAGGTAACATTTTGGCCTAATCCAGCATTTATCAAACTTAGTCAATGATATCATTGCATTATTAGCTCCCAAGGCTTTAACACAAATTAAATGCCACTCTTGTATATTTGGCACTCATAATAGAACTGTCATGCACATTATACAGAAACATTGGTCCATTTGATGCCCAAAATTTCCCCCATGTTGAGGAATTTTAGTCTATACCCAGGTTGGCATTTCAAAGAGGTGTGCCCTTGAGAAATCTTTTGGTAAGCTCTGATTATAGGACAAGAGTTAAGGAAAGGAATACAGGGTTAGGTATATTAAAGCAAAAATGCCATTAAGTAGACATGTGCAATTCGTTTCGGTCCAAATTTAAATTTGGTCATTCGGATGCTTCCGGATGTCCGAATTTTTGAAGTGCCGAACAGAACCAAATTGCAGAAGTGCCGAATCGAACCGAATTCCGGAAGTGCCAAAGTGCTTCAGATTTCTGAAAAAAGGACAAAACAGGAGATGGAGGGAAAATTAAGGGAATGATGACAGGAATCTAACCCTAACCCTAGCCCCTAACAGGGGTAGGGTTAGGGTTTGGATTTATTGTTAGGAAACGTAAAAAATATTTTAGCTCTGAGTACCTTTAGAAACGAGTTTACAAAAAATAAATCAACAAACGTTTTTTTATAAATGCGGAGACTGTAAAGGGTGTCGATATCTACCTGAGAAAACTCCCAAATTCAAAAGTAGACAAAATGGGAAAAATTTGAAATGAAAGATTACATTAATTGTAAAACCACTCATGTCAATTATTTATTTATTAACTTGTGGTTGTGGTATTGAATATTTAGGGAGGACATGCAGATCATTAAAAACTAGATTCTTAGAACATTGTAATAATATTAAGAAAAAAGTTTTTTTTTTTTTTTTTTTTATATTCTTTATTTTTGAGTGCAAAAGAGATAACACGCATAGGGTACCCCGAAGGCAATCCACATGCTTTTACGTAACATTTTTCAGCATTCAGGAGTATGTTAGTACTTGCACATTTTTATGGTTTTTATGGTTAGTCCGCATTTATACTAGTTTAGTCACAAGATTTTGTGAGTGCAGAGTTTAACAGACAAGCTTACAGTGACTTTACACATGGGAGTATACAAGAGTAGGCATAATAAGGTTGAGAAATACTGCACTGTTTATAATAAAATGATAGGATAAGATAAAGTGTAGATTTGTCATGGAAGAGAGAGTAACATAAATCAATCAGCAGGCTGCTCTAGCTGACAATATGAGTATGTTAACACCACCGGGTAGATAACAGTGTGAGAGAGATCGTGAGGCAAATAACATTAAAGCATAAGGCACACATTTTAGAAAGAGCTCTTAATCAATAGAAGTTAACACAGAACATGTGTGAGGTGTCCCTGTGGTAGAGCAAATTTTGTCAGAGTCTCGTCAGGACTGCCATATGACCCCTCCACCAGACTGCTGTACCGAATCTGTTTACCAACATACTGCATTTGGTGGGGTATGTCTTCTTTCTGAGTTACTTCGCAACTCCAGCTCCGGGCCTTAATGAGGGCTTGTGCTTTGTGTCCATTGACCTGCCTTTTCCAAGAGGCTAAATCTTGGGCCCACTGGATCTCTGTGGCTCGGTTTCTCCCAGGGGTGTATGGTTGGCTGCCTGAATGTCCCTCCTTGCGGGCCCTCAGCTCAGAAATCAAGTGAGGAGCTGGGTTCGCTGGTGTGATCGTTAGTGGGCAAGAGATGTGAGTGCCTGTCAGGCTTCAGCCCCCAACAGAGGTTGATGGTCTGCTACGGTTTAGAGCTGTAGTGGGTCCGTTGGCTTAGCAGGGTTGTGAAAAGTGCACTCATGACTTCGCTTCAAGTTGCTACCTCCAGGCTAGACTGCCCAGCCGATGCTCCGCTTTTACCGCCTCTGTTCTTCAGCTTATAGTAGGCACGGCGGCCATCTTGTGTTTTGCCATGCGGTCTCAGGATTATCTTTCCGCTGCACATATGCCTTAAATGCTCGCTGCGTCTCCGGTGGGGTCCGGGATAACCCCCCCGGCCCACAGGGGGGGGAGTACAGGGCCCTCGTTAGGCGCGTGGGGGGTCCCGCCGGACTAAGCCCAGGGGATCGGCCGTTTCCCCCGCCAGAGCCTCACAGCAGGCCGCAATCCCACTCGCCGATCGGTTGGCATCGCCAGCAGGACGGGAGCTGGCTGTTTCACTAAGGTAGTCGTTCGGATCTCCTCTACTGTCCTGCCTTAGCTGGATGTTTGTCAGGTAAGAAAATTAGGTTTTAATGCTGCTTATGCAGGATTCGTCAGGGAGCCGAGGTGCTCCACGTCCGTCCAGCTTGGCGGTCAGGCCCCGCCCCCCAAGAAAAAAGTTTTAACGCGCTCTGTACCGGTCCATTGCAATAGATGTGTCCTTTTTCATTTTGAGAGTTTTTTATGCACTGGTTTAGAAAAGGTGACCCTTGATGAAAGAGGTAGGGATATGGTTGTGAGACTGAGGCAAAGAGAAGGGTTTGGATATATACCCTCAAGACCTTAAATCCAAGAGGACTTAATGTAGACTTTGATATGGTTTGTTTTTTACAATGAATTTTCAATTTTTATTTATATTTTTTCCATATTTTATTTTCATTTTTTTCTTACTTGTATATTTTATTTTGTTCTATATATATTTTTCATTTTTTTTCTATTCTATATCTTCTTGGGATTTATCTTTGCCTATTTTTCATATTTATTATTCCACACTTTTTTCAATTTTATAGTGTGTATACTGATAAGATGTTTCTCTCCACTAAATTTAAATTTTCCTCTTATTTTTATTATTATTAAGAGTTCTTACTATATTATGTATATATATTTATAGTCAATTAAGAACGATAATTTGTCCAGTTTGTCTTATTTTCTTTCTTTTTATGTTGTTCTCATTATGGACACTTATGAAGTACTACTCGTTATTGGACTTATGGATATTTCCGGATCGCCTGCTAGTACGCATTGCGCTACTATGGTAGGACAAACCAGACATACGTCATTAAAGGGACACTCCAGGCACCCAGACCACTTCTGCCCATTGGAGTGGTCTGGGTGCCAACTCCCACTACCTTTAACCCTGCAACTGTAAATATTGCAGTTTTCATAAACTGCAATAATTACCTTGCAGGGTTAACTCCTCCTCTAGTGGCTGTCTACTAGACAGCCACTATAGGGCACTTCCTGGTTTATAGCACAGGTTTTCTGTGCTCCAGCGTCGCTAAAATCCCAATAGAAAAGCATTTTCAATGCTTTCCTATGGAGAGGTCTAATGCGCGTACGTGGCATTGCTGCGCATGCGCATTAGGTCTCCCCCGCCGGATGACGTCCGCGGGGGAGGAGTGTGGACAGACCCTAAACCAGCGCCGAGGGACATCTGCGCTGGTCTCAGGTAAGTCACTGAAGGGGTTGTAACCCCTTCAGCAACATGGGATGGGGGGTGGGAGGGAGAGTGGACCTGCAGTGCCAGGAAAACGATTTGTTTTCCTGGCACTGGAGTGTCCCTTTAAGAAACCACTTCAGAACGAGGCTTGAAACGATCAAAGACGCAGATTTTAGGATTGTGAACGCAAGTGAATTTTAATTGATTTCGACTCCTGATTGTCTGCGGTTTGCGGGAAATAGGTATTTTAACCGAAAAGACAGTCCGGTTCATTGTGACACTAAACGGATGCCCATGAGGAAGCGAAACGCGTAGGGCTTAGAGAGCGACTTTTTACCAGTTTTACTTTTCATTTTTTTTCAACTATATTATTTTGTTATTCATTGGAGTACTTTCTGCCTTCTTCCGTGTTCCCGTCCAGAGGGATTACGTTTTTTGTTTTTTTTTACCCGGTCCATGGAGGAGCAAGATTGTTGATGTGCTTGTTATTTTAATCTTTCTCGTAAGTACAATATAAATAAAA
This sequence comes from Pelobates fuscus, assembly GCF_036172605.1. NCBI lineage: Eukaryota > Metazoa > Chordata > Amphibia > Anura > Pelobatidae > Pelobates > Pelobates fuscus. The sequence continues at coordinate 67,626,502 of NC_086325.1, read as the reverse complement.
GATTTTTAATTCTAAACTGGTACACTGTTTGGGGGGGGGGGAGGGGATATGATAGAAGCATTTAAATACATAAAGGGAATCAATACAGTAAAGGAGGATATTTAAAAGAAGAAAAACTACCACAACAAAAGGACAGTCTTAAAATGGAGGGGCAAAGGTTTAAAAATAATATCAGGAAGTTTTACTTTTTACAGAGCATGTAGTGGATGCATGGAATAGCCATCCAGCTAAAGTGGTAGAGGTTAACACAGTAAAGGAGTTTAAGTATGCGTGTGATAGGTGTAAGTCTATCCTAGCTATAAGATAAGGCCTGGGGCTACTGAAAGTATTTAGAAATTTGGGCAGACTAGATGGGCTGAATGGTTCTTATCTGCCGTCACATTCTATGTTTATATAATTGAAGATCTGGGTTTTTCAATTATATATTTTATGACTTCCTTAGCATTTGTGGTATAGTTGCATAGACTACAAATATTATTAAAGTCCAAACCATCTTGCAGCTTCTAGTGTGTACCCAGATGTTAGTAATTGTCAGGTACTGCACAAATCATTACTTGGTGGCTGGGAATGTTACTGATCTGTTTATTTCCAATGATAACAATACAAAAGAAGGTTTGCAGTGTGATGTATAATTTAGCCTTGGATAATAGGAGTACCTGAACTTTTGCATCTACAGTCTGTGTGGCCTACTTCTGGAACCACCACCATCAGGGCGATTTACTAAAATGAGAATGCAAAGTGAATTTCAAATGTAAGATCAAAATAATCAGCGGGAAAATTACTAGTCTTGTATGACTTCAGTTCAGCAACTGTGTCCTTAAATTGTAGATTCACTTTGAATTCCCACTTTAGGGACTAACCCTGTGAGATGACAAAAGAGATCCTTCGAAACAACTCTTGGAATGTTGCACATGCAGGATCCTAGGAAGATGCCTTGCCTTCCAGGTGATCTGTTTCTGCAAAGCTAATGCAGGTGTTCAAATACTCTCAGCAAATCAACATTTCTTCCAAGACCCTGACAACACTTACGTAACCCCATGCAAGGGGCTAGTCAGTTTATACCGCATTTTGAAGGTGGGATTTATATATCAAACCATTTGAATAACAAATATGAATACAGGGGATCTGCAATGGATTGTGGCAAGGGGTGTGTGTGTGTGTGTGTGTGTGTGTGCGTGCGTGGGGGGCGGGGGAGGGGATATGTTCAGGGAGGCTTTTTCTGGTTTTGTAATTTCTCTTACACTTGTAACAATGTGACATTTAGTTAATAGATTCCTATGAGTGCTTTAGTGCACCACATGAATCTAATGGTGTTGGCCAGTGTAATGACAAACATGTTCTATACATACTTGTATGACTGCTAAAATGTTTCTTCATCAGCTCATGGTTTTCCGATTGGGAGAAAGTTAAAGCGCTTTTCCCAGCAGGCCCTTCTGTCATACACCAGTACTAGCAGATTTAAATAATAAATATAATCAGCTGCTCCAAAACCCATCTCATACACACAAAAGGCACCAAAAATGTACAGAAGATAAAAAATAATGGGAGTGTTTAATTTGAATATTTCCTATAAAGTGTAAATTGTGCAGAAATTATAGTTTACAAAATGTGCTTATATTAAGTGCAATTATAATTTGTCATATTTTAATGTGCAATCATCATGCCTTAAATTCAATGTGTATATGAAAGACATTCTAGAATATGTGAGTGGGAATTGCATTAAATAGAGAGAGGAGCATTATATTGCTTAGATCTGCACCATTATATTTTTGTTTTTTCTTTGAGGATTGTTTCCTGGAGGTGTTGTATCGGGAGAAATAGATTAGATTTAGATAACATAGATTTAGATAAATATTTTGTGTATGTATTGCTTAATTTGATATAAGGATTTGTAAGCACAAATAAATACTCTCTCATGGTGATTGCACGTAATTGAATGTTGACATGACAACGTTGAAACTGAATTCAATACATCGTGAGTGCGCGTAAAAAGAATGATATATTTATGGCACTAAATTGAGTTCCGCTATAATTTCTGCACAATGTATATGTTATAGAAAAGTATCTGAATTAAGCACATATTTATTCATCTTATTTTATACCCTGGAAGACAGGCTGCAAGTAGCCACTGACATTTCAGGTGTGATGCTGTGCCCTGGATCATGAGAATGTTTGTTTATCCTTTGCAGGGAAAGTAGCTCAAGCATAATCAAAGCAGAGATACCTTGAAATTTGTTATAGAGATTAGACACTATTATACATAAAGGAATGGACTCCCATGTATTCTGTTTGCACAGCATAGCCCAGCCAACCTAGAACTATGATAAAATACAAGCACTTTGAGGGTTCCCACTGGGTTGTTGCAGTCCTCTATTTTAGTTGTGTTCCACTTTTATGTACCATATGATCTAGTCTTGTCCCTGGTGTAAACCTTGTCTAATGACATTTGTGTAGGATAGCCATTTCTCACTCCATTTAGGTGTTAAATAAAGGTTGTAGGATACCAAGAGAGAGATGTGTGGAGTGATAGCACTGCTATAATACATGTTGAGTCGGCCTATTAATCGGCAATTCAGGATATATCCTCAAAGAAATGGAGCAAGGCATTTGTTAAATATGATCCACGGGTACGTTTTACAAAAATGGTATTTGCAAAATAATACAATTAACTCAAGTTACTGATAAATTTATTTTATAAATTTTTCTTCTTAAAAATGGGTGGACTGCAAGGTTGTTTTACAAAATGACAACTGAATCTAAACCAGAATTTCCTTCAAGATGCTTGTTTTTTTTTTTTTTTTTTTTACATACGACCAATGATAAAATACAGAGCTTTAAGAGATTTGCAATCAAGTTTAAGACATATTGATGCATTAATACAGCTCAGCTTCTTACAGCAACACCACATGCAAGATCATTAGACGACTGGTCACCTTTTGGTCCTCATCTCACATCCAATGCGCTGGAAAAAAAAGCTAGTGATGTAAAAGGCAATATGAAATCTCACTAGTTCAACCATTATACACACACTGAAACTGAAAATCCTTAAACAGAATTATCCATAGTCAGTAAAGTACTTGCCTACCTGTCAACTGGGTTTAAATTGTAAGAAAATTAGTTTGAGCAATTTAAACAATCCCAAAAGGAGAAGACAAAAATATTTATGTAACTTTCAGGGACAGGTTTAAGCAAATGCCTTATTGGGACTGTCCTGGCACAGCATTGATCATAAAGACATTAATATTAAGGACGTGGAGTTTGTACCTAAAACCTTAAGACTCCTCATTTTATGGTACCACCAACTCCAAAGAGCTGTAATCATATATAAAGTGGTACCATACATTGAAGAGTCCCAGTACAAAGATTTGTGTACAGATTCCAAAACCCCCCCACCCCCCAAAAAAAAACCCACAGGATTTACTCTATGTGCTACAACCCAGACATTTACAGGATTAAAATGGGGAGGCATTTGGTTTTATTGTCAATTGGAATTGCCACTAATGTGTGCATTCACCAAAATAATAAAACGCTTTAAAGTCACAATGGTAGGTACACCTGCAGACTACGGTTAGAGAGCAAGTCATTTAGGAGAAAGAATTAAACTGCCGTGTTCCAATACTATATATTGAGTAATTCTTTGGATTCTTGCTAAGATAATACCTGTAAGTGGTCAAAGATTATGGCTTGGTCAAAAAACACACAAAAAAAAAAAACTACTAACAACTTTATGGAAGTCAAATTAGCCAGTTGATTCTACAAGGCAAAATTCCCCACAATACGCGGTTTTGCAGGATTACCATGTTTGTTTTTGTCACTTTTTTAGTACAGACAACACTGTAGTAGAGAAAAGTAAAAGCTTCTTTGGAGTGTAATTAACAAAAAAAAAAGTATTCATTTGGAAGAAAGGAAAATACTAGTTGAATGAAATTTGAATATGCTTTACAGTAGAATATTTCATAATTTAAAGAACACAATCTGTATGACCTCATAGTGATTTTCATACAGCAAGGCAATTAACAGGTTATCCAACACTGCACTTTTTGACTGTACCACTGAATATTTTGAAGATTAGGAAACTACAGCCAAGGGAGTACGAATGCTAAATTCCAAAGTATTCACACTTGACAAAATAACCAGGACAACAAATTACATTTTTTAGACAAACTGAAAATATATTGGACTTAAAGGAACACTATATTCACAAGAACAACTACAGCTTATTGCATTTGTTCTGGTGAGTAGAATCATTACCTTCAGGCTTTTTGCAGTAAACACTTTTTTTTTTTTAGAGAAAATGCAGTGTTTACATTACAGACTAGTGATAACTTCACTGGCCACTCCTCAGATGGCTGCTAATGCTGTTTCCTTAAGCAGGGCTGCCATTCAGTATCTCCACCCTCTGCATGAAGCCACTGAACTTTCCTCATAGAGATGCATGGATTCAATTAATCTCTATGAGGAGATGCTGATTGGCCAGGGCTGTGTTTGGCTTGCTGGCTCTGCCCCTGCTTTGCCTCCTTGACAGTCTCAGCCAATCCTATGGGGAAGCATTGTGATTGGCTCAGATCATCACTTACGATGTTAGACAGTGACAGCAGCTGCAGACCTATATTTAGGAAAGCAAGAGGGGGTTAGGGGGGCTAGACGGTGGTTTTAACACTATAGGGTAAGGAATACATGTTTGCATTCCTGAACCTATAGTGTTCCTTTAAAGAATTTTTGATTTGGCCAAATAATGACATTTTCTTTGAATCCCCCTACCACCCCCAAAAAATCAAAATGTTAATGAGTAACTCATTGTGTGTGTGTTTGTTGACACAAGCCTCCCATCTACAAAGAGAGACAAGAATTTTATATAAACTTTTGATTTATAACCAAAAATGTTATTCCTGACCCATTTTATATTTGCAGATAATGCATGCCATTTATTGTGGGTTTTTACACATTTTCTAACTTAAAATGATCTTCCCCTTCAACACAGATGTTGGAAGCAATCTAATCTTGCTGCCCATCTATCAAGAATGACAGGCTTCAAAGCAAGTTTTGTGTTTTCTGTTCAGAACAAGGAGCGTGTCTCCCAAACTTCCTTTAAACAGGTTATTCATTTTTACTAGATGAAGCCAAACGCCCAGCATAACAAATATGCATACACATTCATGGCAGAAGATTTTAGCTGTGAAGTATGGCCAGAGGCAAAACTATGAATCTAACTTTCTGTGAAATGTTAAGTGACACCATAACCGATAGTTGACTGTTTAAATGGGACTGGGCCCAAAATAAAAATTTCTCTAGCAAAAAAGAAAAAGGTAAAAGGTGATGTGTGGGTTCCATTAACTTGTTAATCGGTTTCATTCATGTTGTCATGAATAAAATAAATGCTAGGTGCAGAATACACATCCTGTAATGGTACGGGTAGGGTTTACAGAACATGTTCGCTACTCCAATAAAAGATAATAAATGCACAAAGTTCAACACAAATTTCTGACAATTAGTAGTCTGATCAAAGTTCATTGCAGAAGCTGTAAATTACCATATTTAGATGCAGAAACCTCAAAAAAAATATATATGCATATCTCTCTTGAATATAGAGTACCGTAACTGAAGATGGAGTCACATGTACCATCTGATTAATCACCATTAACATGAAAGAGGGGACACACACACGACATGAAGGTGCTCATCCCAGGCCAGTCTATGCACTCACAAAGAAATGCTGTGACTGCATGAGCTTTGGGTTGGTCATTCTTGTGACATAACTAGGCTGCCGTATGCAGACAGTCTGCTGCCTTCGTTTCTACACCCTACCTAGACGGACTGGAAGATCTAAACATGATATATTTTGAAAAAAGCAGGCCAGCATGATTGCATGGGAAATTTGACCAAACCATATAGTTAAATAAAAGGTGTGTGTGAGATTTACTGAATGGCATGTTTATACACAGCTGGGATACTAATTTAATTAGACCACAGGAAGACAGTTGCCCCCATAATTCTAGGAATTTGGCAAATAAGTGATTTGTAATTTGTAGGGCAGTTCAGGCCAAAACAAACAAAATTTATGAGAAATTCTCCAGCAAGAGAGATACTAAACATCAAAAATGCTGTTAAAAAAAATAAAAAATACACACTCACCCTGGCAATTACTAAACAGTACTATGGTAACAAGAATGTTTGTTGCAGCTTCACTATTGTCAGGGAATCACATAAATCTGATGCCACACAGTAGTGTAGGTACAATTTTCAAGTAATTATGAAAACTGAGGTGCAGATACAGCACACTCCATGGAAGCCACATAATTGATAAATTACATGTGACTTGCTAAACTGTGGGGGCCTTTTTGCCATCAACCAAGAATGGAAGAAAATAAAGCATAACACATAAAGCATAAAGGAAGCAGTACCAAGTGAACGCAAACACAACCAACATGAAATAGAAAAAAAAAAAAAAAAGTAAAATCATTTTATTTGCAGCAGACGTATATGTGCACAGGTGGGAAGGAAAAAAATAAAATATTGAAGTTGAATTTGCATTACTTTATAGATACACAAAGAAAATTAAAATAAAACTGGTAACACCCCTTTTCCTAAAGGAACAGTAGAAAGCAAATGGTCAATTAGCATAAAACAAGCAGGAAGTAGGAAATGGAAGGGCCTCTAAAAATAAAAAAGATTTTTGTTGCAAACCACTCGATACCTGCACAAGCCCACCTACCACTAAGGTGAAGAACCATTATACATCAAAAGTAGAAAGATTTCAGTTAAAACAGTTCATGTGTTGGAGCTCATGCTGAGCGCCATTTTAACCCATTAAGTGGCAAAGAAGAGACCAGCGCCATAGTGCTACTCTCCCCATCTGGCTCTAAAAAGCTATGTTGGATCTGAAAGGCTAAAGGGAGACTTTCAACACAATTATACTAAAAGCAAAAAAAACAAACAAACGCTCTAACAGAATATTAAGGACACGTTAATTAACACTGCGCTGCTTCTGCACAGGAAATTTCTTCGGCTGTCTCATGTGGACTGTCATGTGTCATCTGGAGACAGGGAAGTTCTTTCTGGAGTTGAACAGCTAGGTTAACGTGGGCCCAAGGAGCCAACGCAAGAGCACCAGACAGGTCCAATTTGTTTTGAGCAGCTTCACATGACACCATTAAACGTAAACATAATCTCAAAGTACATAACAACCACTTCCAGATGAAGAGGAAGAAGAAGAAGAAAAAAATGCAAGTTAACCCATTCATGCCAGGTGACATCAGGATGAGGGAGGGAATAAACACCTCTGGCCAGCTACCAGTGAAAGGGTTAAGAGCGTATGTGAGGTAATTTACAGAAATAAAACCCATGTGATTTAAGGCTCAAATTATCCTCTGATAAAACGGTCTTTTAAAAGGCATTATGTAAGTAATACTGAGTTTAAGTATTTAATAAATACAAGTTTCAGAAGTTAATTAAAATATGAAAAAAGGGAACTGTTGCATATTAACCGTTAACAGAAACTTAGAGAGCTAAAGAAATAATAAAAAAAAAAAAAAAAAAAGACTTCTAAGGAGAAAGAAAGATACTGTATTAACTTATAGTAAACGTGCTAAGCACAGCTGCAGAAGGCATGTGAGCATTACGGGCACACACTCTGAGCTTCCAATGACGTCCATGGCAATGTGCTGTTGTGCAGACAGGTTTATCAAGGCTCAGATCTGCAACCTGGGCTGTTACGTCCACCATAGTGGTAGCTGTGCAAATTTCCTCTGAGTTATCTGTGGAAAGGAAAAGAAAAATTGTTTATCAACTGACTAAATAAAAACGCTTTGTGTGGAGAAAGAGAGAGCAAGAAAAACAACAAGGAATCACTTCATTAAGTAGACTTTTCCTTGCACATAGTTTACTGTAGTAGTTATGGTACCAGGGCACTCCTTTTCATACATCAAAAAAAAAAGAAAAGAAAAAAGAATAAATTTTTAATATACATTTATATATGAATTAAAATTCTAGGTCTGTCCACTTTTACACTGGAATAACAGTAAAAACCTTAACTATGACAGTTACATAAGGCTGTGGTGTGTGCGGACTCACTTCCCCTAAGCAAACCCCTGCTGGAGCACAGGGAGTGAGAAGCCCTACAATTGGACCAACAAGGATCATAGCTTAGCTCCTTTCCAGCAAAAGCCAAGCAAGAACGGGGCTACACAATGTACCACACGACACAAAAATCCTCAACTCCTGAATAGCAGCAAATTAAAGGGACACTCCCGGCACCCAGACCACTTCTGCCCATTGGAGTGGTCTGGGTGCCAACTCCCACTACTCCTAACCCTGCAAGTGTAATTATTGCAGTTTTCTATAAACTGCAATAATTACCTTGCAGGGTTAACTCCACTACTAGACAGCCACTAGAGGGAACTTCCTGGATTATAGCACAGATTATCTGTGCTAGAGCGTCGCTGGACGTCCTAACGCTGTGTGAGGACCTCCAGCGTCGCTCATTTCCCCATAGGAAAATCTTTTTCAATGCTTTCCTATGGGGAGCTAACGTGCATGCGTGGCATTGCTGCCTCAGGTAAGTGACTGAAGAGGTTTTCACCCCTTCAGCAACTGGGGATTGTGAGGGAGAGGGAACCTGCAGTGCCAGGAAAACAGATTGTTTTCCTAGCACTGGAGATTCCCTTTAAGCAGTGAGACTATAGGGGCATGATCTATAGACCGAAATTGCTTAACCCCTAGAATGGGCCTTTAAAAGAAACTGAAGGATATTCTATTATCATTTTGATCGTATTTATTAAAGTGACAGCTTTCTTCATAGTTGAATCTACCAATTTTGACAGAAATGTTTATTTCAGTAGACCACCAAATTTATATTATTATTATTATTTATATAGCGCCATCAAATTCCGTAGCGCGGTACAATGGGTGGACTAACATACATGTAATTGTAACCAGACAACTGGACGTACAGGAACAGAGGGGTGGAGGGCCGTTTGTATTCCTGAACCTATAATGTTACTTTAAAGACTTTATGGAAAAATAAAACAACAACTTTTCCACACAAAGAAATCCTTGGAGCGTGATTTATTTTCATGTGGATGTTCTACTTAAAGTTGCACCAATTATTATGCAGTTAGAATCATTGAGAGCAATATTATTTTCAGGGAATAAAAATATATAAAAGATATATATTGTAAGATTATTAGTTCGGCCGATATTTTAGATTTTGGTAAGTATCGGTATCGGACACTATTGATACCGATATTGCCAATAATGTGAGAGGCGCAGGTGACCCAGTGCATGCAGGGCGGGCGCGTCCATAAGGCGGCACTGGCGGCCGTCTTAGGGCGCACCAGCTCTGGGTGCGGAAGAATTGAGTGACGGCAGGAAGGAAGCGCACAGCGCTCCCACCTACCAGTTGCTCAGTGTAGCGTGGTTAAGCAGACCAGAAGCTTCAGTTTCCTATACCCGGCTCGACTGACTGGAAGTGCTCACTGAGAGAGCACTTCCTGTAAGTCCGGCCGCGTACTGTGCACGGCCACGCTACAAGAGATGTAATGAGGCACACTAGGGAGGGGAGACGACCACTAAGTGAGGTGAGGGGAAGGGAGAGGAACACTAAAGGATCTGGGAGGGGAGGTAAGGGGAAGGGAACACAGACAAAAATTCTGGCATGTATATTTTGTGCATTTACCAGTTAATATAAAAAAAAAAAATTAAACATGTTCAGTTAACAATAGATTTGTGTAGAAATTGTTTCTTTTTTTTCAAAACAGTAAATGTACAGAATTTTGGTATCAGTAAGTTATCGGCTATCAGCCTGAAAGTTCACAGATAATCTGTATTGGCTCTATAAAAAAAAAAAAAAAAAAATTCAATTGGGGATCAAACGATATTGATTTTTTTTTTTTAGAGCCAATACTGATAATCTGAACTTTCAGGCCAATAGCCGATAATTTACCGATACTCTGTACACCTAACATTTTGAAAAAATAAACTATTTCTACTGTTAACTGAGCATCTTTATTTTTTTGCAAATTTTTTTTTATTATTAGCGTAAAGGCACAAAATATGCATGCCAGTCAGAATTGACGTTTTCAAGAATATATGTGTGCAGTGGATGCAATGAGAGTATTTGATTAGTGGATGCAGAGTGTGTGAGTGTGCATTTTGAAATATTTTTTTTTTTTTTTTTTTTTTTTACACATTTTGTTTTAGTCTCCCCTCCCCGCTTCTTACCTGGCCAGAGAGGGGGGATATGACACTCCCTGGGGGGACCACAGCGCCCAGCACACTTACTTCCCTTCCCACTCTAATTCTCGCAGCCTGCGTGCTGCACGGAGCTTTGCCATGGTAACCACCGGCAACACTGACGGCCGTGGGACTCGCGAGAGTCAGATAGGGGAGCTGCTGGGAAGGTAAGCAAGAGTGTGCTGGACCCCCCAGGACCCTGTTGGCGGCCCTAGTTTGCATTATCGGCAATATCTGTATCTTTAAGGCAGGTACGGATATCGCCAAAAATAAAGAATATCGGCCAGACCGATAATCTGTCGATCCCTAAAATCAATATTGGTCAATACCGAATAAATATGGGGGATGGGGAGGAGTGACACCACGCAGGGCTGGCACGTCCATAAGGCAGAGCAAGCTGCCGCCTTAGGACGCACCAGACCGGCTGGCACAAGATTGGAGTAACCGGCAGGAAGTGGGCACACAGCGCTCCCTCCTGCCAGTCACTCAGTGTAGCATGGGTGGGTGGCTTGGACCCCGGTAGAGGAACTTCTGTTTTCCTGTGCCCGGCCGGACTGAAAGGAAGTACTCACTGAGAGAGCACTTCCTGTCCGTTCGGCCGGGTACAGGAAGCTGAAGCTCCTGTACCGTTCTGCTCTGGGGGAAGGGGAGGGGGATAACACGACAGGACAGCGGGGGGGGGGGGGGGGGGGGGAGAACACGACAGGACAGCGGGGGGGGGGGGGGGGAGAACACGACGGGACAGCGGGGGGGGGGGGGGGGGGGAGAACACGACGGGACAGCGGGGGGGGGGGGGGGGGGGAGAACACGACGGGACAGCGGGGGGGGGGGGGGAGACAACACGACGGGACAGCGGGTGGGGGGGGGACAACACGACGGGACAGCGGGTGGGGGGGGACAACACGACGAGACAGCGGGTGGGGGGGGACAACACGACGAGACAGCGGGTGGGGGGGACAACACGACGAGACAGCGGGTGGGGGGGACAACACGACGAGACAGCGGGTGGGGGGGACAACACGACGAGACAGCGGGTGGGGGGGACAACACGACGAGACAGCGGGTGGGGGGGACAACACGACGAGACAGCGGGTGGGGGGGACAACACGACGAGACAGCGGGTGGGGGGGACAACACGACGAGACAGCGGGTGGGGGGGACAACACGACGAGACAGCGGGTGGGGGGGACAACACGACGAGACAGCGGGTGGGGGGGACAACACGACGAGACAGCGGGTGGGGGGGACAACACGACGAGACAGCGGGTGGGGGGGACAACACGACGAGACAGCGGGTGGGGGGGACAACACGACGAGACAGCGGGTGGGGGGGACAACACGACGAGACAGCGGGTGGGGGGGACAACACGACGAGACAGCGGGTGGGGGGGACAACACGACGAGACAGCGGGTGGGGGGGACAACACGACGAGACAGCGGGTGGGGGGGACAACACGACGAGACAGCGGGTGGGGGGGACAACACGACGAGACAGCGGGTGGGGGGGACAACACGACGAGACAGCGGGTGGGGGGGACAACACGACGAGACAGCGGGTGGGGGGGACAACACGACGAGACAGCGGGTGGGGGGGACAACACGACGAGACAGCGGGTGGGGGGGACAACACGACGAGACAGCGGGTGGGGGGGACAACACGACGAGACAGCGGGTGGGGGGGACAACACGACGAGACAGCGGGTGGGGGGGACAACACGACGAGACAGCGGGTGGGGGGGACAACACGACGAGACAGCGGGTGGGGGGGACAACACGACGAGACAGCGGGTGGGGGGGACAACACGACGAGACAGCGGGTGGGGGGGACAACACGACGAGACAGCGGGTGGGGGGGACAACACGACGAGACAGCGGGTGGGGGGGACAACACGACGAGACAGCGGGTGGGGGGGACAACACGACGAGACAGCGGGTGGGGGGGACAACACGACGAGACAGCGGGTGGGGGGGACAACACGACGAGACAGCGGGTGGGGGGGACAACACGACGAGACAGCGGGTGGGGGGGACAACACGACGAGACAGCGGGTGGGGGGGACAACACGACGAGACAGCGGGTGGGGGGGACAACACGACGAGACAGCGGGTGGGGGGGACAACACGACGAGACAGCGGGTGGGGGGGACAACACGACGAGACAGCGGGTGGGGGGGACAACACGACGAGACAGCGGGTGGGGGGGACAACACGACGAGACAGCGGGTGGGGGGGACAACACGACGAGACAGCGGGTGGGGGGGACAACACGACGAGACAGCGGGTGGGGGGACAACACGACGAGACAGCGGGTGGGGGGGACAACACGACGAGACAGCGGGTGGGGGGGACAACACGACGAGACAGCGGGTGGGGGGGACAACACGACGAGACAGCGGGTGGGGGGACAACACGACGAGACAGCGGGTGGGGGGGACAACACGACGAGACAGCGGGTGGGGGGGACAACACGACGAGACAGCGGGTGGGGGGGACAACACGACGAGACAGCGGGTGGGGGGGACAACACGACGAGACAGCGGGTGGGGGGGACAACACGACGAGACAGCGGGTGGGGGGGACAACACGACGAGACAGCGGGTGGGGGGGACAACACGACGAGACAGCGGGTGGGGGGGACAACACGACGAGACAGCGGGTGGGGGGGACAACACGACGAGACAGCGGGTGGGGGGGACAACACGACGAGACAGCGGGTGGGGGGGACAACACGACGAGACAGCGGGTGGGGGGGACAACACGACGAGACAGCGGGTGGGGGGGACAACACGACGAGACAGCGGGTGGGGGGGACAACACGACGAGACAGCGGGTGGGGGGGACAACACGACGAGACAGCGGGTGGGGGGGACAACACGACGAGACAGCGGGTGGGGGGGACAACACGACGAGACAGCGGGTGGGGGGGACAACACGACGAGACAGCGGGTGGGGGGGACAACACGACGAGACAGCGGGTGGGGGGGACAACACGACGAGACAGCGGGTGGGGGGGACAACACGACGAGACAGCGGGTGGGGGGGACAACACGACGAGACAGCGGGTGGGGGGGACAACACGACGAGACAGCGGGTGGGGGGGACAACACGACGAGACAGCGGGTGGGGGGGACAACACGACGAGACAGCGGGTGGGGGGACAACACGACGAGACAGCGGGTGGGGGGGACAACACGACGAGACAGCGGGTGGGGGGGACAACACGACGAGACAGCGGGTGGGGGGGACAACACGACGAGACAGCGGGTGGGGGGGACAACACGACGAGACAGCGGGTGGGGGGGACAACACGACGAGACAGCGGGTGGGGGGGACAACACGACGAGACAGCGGGTGGGGGGGACAACACGACGAGACAGCGGGTGGGGGGGACAACACGACGAGACAGCGGGTGGGGGGGACAACACGACGAGACAGCGGGTGGGGGGGACAACACGACGAGACAGCGGGTGGGGGGGACAACACGACGAGACAGCGGGTGGGGGGGACAACACGACGAGACAGCGGGTGGGGGGGACAACACGACGAGACAGCGGGTGGGGGGGACAACACGACGAGACAGCGGGTGGGGGGGACAACACGACGAGACAGCGGGTGGGGGGGACAACACGACGAGACAGCGGGTGGGGGGGACAACACGACGAGACAGCGGGTGGGGGGGACAACACGACGAGACAGCGGGTGGGGGGGACAACACGACGAGACAGCGGGTGGGGGGGACAACACGACGAGACAGCGGGTGGGGGGGACAACACGACGAGACAGCGGGTGGGGGGGACAACACGACGAGACAGCGGGTGGGGGGGACAACACGACGAGACAGCGGGTGGGGGGGACAACACGACGAGACAGCGGGTGGGGGGGACAACACGACGAGACAGCGGGTGGGGGGGACAACACGACGAGACAGCGGGTGGGGGGGACAACACGACGAGACAGCGGGTGGGGGGGACAACACGACGAGACAGCGGGTGGGGGGGACAACACGACGAGACAGCGGGTGGGGGGGGACAACACGACGAGACAGCGGGTGGGGGGGACAACACGACGAGACAGCGGGTGGGGGGGACAACACGACGAGACAGCGGGTGGGGGGGACAACACGACGAGACAGCGGGTGGGGGGGACAACACGACGAGACAGCGGGTGGGGGGGACAACACGACGAGACAGCGGGTGGGGGGGACAACACGACGAGACAGCGGGTGGGGGGGACAACACGACGAGACAGCGGGTGGGGGGGACAACACGACGAGACAGCGGGTGGGGGGGACAACACGACGAGACAGCGGGTGGGGGGGACAACACGACGAGACAGCGGGTGGGGGGGACAACACGACGAGACAGCGGGTGGGGGGGACAACACGACGAGACAGCGGGTGGGGGGGACAACACGACGAGACAGCGGGTGGGGGGGACAACACGACGAGACAGCGGGTGGGGGGGGACAACACGACGAGACAGCGGGTGGGGGGGACAACACGACGAGACAGCGGGTGGGGGAACACGACGAGACAGCGGGTGGGGGGACAACACGACGAGACAGCGGGTGGGGGGGACAACACGACGAGACAGCGGGTGGGGGGGACAACACGACGAGACAGCGGGTGGGGGGGACAACACGACGAGACAGCGGGTGGGGGGGACAACACGACGAGACAGCGGGTGGGGGGGACAACACGACGAGACAGCGGGTGGGGGGGACAACACGACGAGACAGCGGGTGGGGGGGACAACACGACGAGACAGCGGGTGGGGGGGACAACACGACGAGACAGCGGGTGGGGGGGACAACACGACGAGACAGCGGGTGGGGGGGACAACACGACGAGACAGCGGGTGGGGGGGACAACACGACGAGACAGCGGGTGGGGGGGACAACACGACGAGACAGCGGGTGGGGGGGACAACACGACGAGACAGCGGGTGGGGGGGGACAACACGACGAGACAGCGGGTGGGGGGGACAACACGACGAGACAGCGGGTGGGGGGGACAACACGACGAGACAGCGGGTGGGGGGGACAACACGACGAGACAGCGGGTGGGGGGGACAACACGACGAGACAGCGGGTGGGGGGGACAACACGACGAGACAGCGGGTGGGGGGGACAACACGACGAGACAGCGGGTGGGGGGGACAACACGACGAGACAGCGGGTGGGGGGGACAACACGACGAGACAGCGGGTGGGGGGGACAACACGACGAGACAGCGGGTGGGGGGGACAACACGACGAGACAGCGGGTGGGGGGGACAACACGACGAGACAGCGGGTGGGGGGGACAACACGACGAGACAGCGGGTGGGGGGGACAACACGACGAGACAGCGGGTGGGGGGGACAACACGACGAGACAGCGGGTGGGGGGGACAACACGACGAGACAGCGGGTGGGGGGGACAACACGACGAGACAGCGGGTGGGGGGGACAACACGACGAGACAGCGGGTGGGGGGGACAACACGACGAGACAGCGGGTGGGGGGGACAACACGACGAGACAGCGGGTGGGGGGGGACAACACGACGAGACAGCGGGTGGGGGGGACAACACGACGAGACAGCGGGTGGGGGGGACAACACGACGAGACAGCGGGTGGGGGGGACAACACGACGAGACAGCGGGTGGGGGGGACAACACGACGAGACAGCGGGTGGGGGGGACAACACGACGAGACAGCGGGTGGGGGGGACAACACGACGAGACAGCGGGTGGGGGGACAACACGACGAGACAGCGGGTGGGGGGGACAACACGACGAGACAGCGGGTGGGGGGGACAACACGACGAGACAGCGGGTGGGGGGGACAACACGACGAGACAGCGGGTGGGGGGGACAACACGACGAGACAGCGGGTGGGGGGGACAACACGACGAGACAGCGGGTGGGGGGGACAACACGACGAGACAGCGGGTGGGGGGGACAACACGACGAGACAGCGGGTGGGGGGGACAACACGACGAGACAGCGGGTGGGGGGGACAACACGACGAGACAGCGGGTGGGGGGGACAACACGACGAGACAGCGGGTGGGGGGGACAACACGACGAGACAGCGGGTGGGGGGGACAACACGACGAGACAGCGGGTGGGGGGGACAACACGACGAGACAGCGGGTGGGGGGGACAACACGACGAGACAGCGGGTGGGGGGGACAACACGACGAGACAGCGGGTGGGGGGGACAACACGACGAGACAGCGGGTGGGGGGGACAACACGACGAGACAGCGGGTGGGGGGGACAACACGACGAGACAGCGGGTGGGGGGGACAACACGACGAGACAGCGGGTGGGGGGACAACACGACGAGACAGCGGGTGGGGGGACAACACGACGAGACAGCGGGTGGGGGGGACAACACGACGAGACAGCGGGTGGGGGGGACAACACGACGAGACAGCGGGTGGGGGGGACAACACGACGAGACAGCGGGTGGGGGGGACAACACGACGAGACAGCGGGTGGGGGGGACAACACGACGAGACAGCGGGTGGGGGGGACAACACGACGAGACAGCGGGTGGGGGGGACAACACGACGAGACAGCGGGTGGGGGGGACAACACGACGAGACAGCGGGTGGGGGGGACAACACGACGAGACAGCGGGTGGGGGGGACAACACGACGAGACAGCGGGTGGGGGGGACAACACGACGAGACAGCGGGTGGGGGGGACAACACGACGAGACAGCGGGTGGGGGGGACAACACGACGAGACAGCGGGTGGGGGGGACAACACGACGAGACAGCGGGTGGGGGGACAACACGACGAGACAGCGGGTGGGGGGGACAACACGACGAGACAGCGGGTGGGGGGGACAACACGACGAGACAGCGGGTGGGGGGGACAACACGACGAGACAGCGGGTGGGGGGGACAACACGACGAGACAGCGGGTGGGGGGGACAACACGACGAGACAGCGGGTGGGGGGGACAACACGACGAGACAGCGGGTGGGGGGGACAACACGACGAGACAGCGGGTGGGGGGGACAACACGACGAGACAGCGGGTGGGGGGGACAACACGACGAGACAGCGGGTGGGGGGGACAACACGACGAGACAGCGGGTGGGGGGGACAACACGACGAGACAGCGGGTGGGGGGGACAACACGACGAGACAGCGGGTGGGGGGGACAACACGACGAGACAGCGGGTGGGGGGGACAACACGACGAGACAGCGGGTGGGGGGGACAACACGACGAGACAGCGGGTGGGGGGGACAACACGACGAGACAGCGGGTGGGGGGGACAACACGACGAGACAGCGGGTGGGGGGGACAACACGACGAGACAGCGGGTGGGGGGGACAACACGACGAGACAGCGGGTGGGGGGGACAACACGACGAGACAGCGGGTGGGGGGGAGGGGGACAACACGACGAGACAGCGGGTGGGGGGGACAACACGACGAGACAGCGGGTGGGGGGACAAACAC
>NC_086325.1:64670233-64766702 GCF_036172605.1 Pelobates fuscus | reverse complement strand
AAAACCAGTCAAGTGGCCCATTGCGCCACCAAATCAGTTCACCATCCATGCCCACCTTTTCCTGGTTTTATAATGGATATTGATGTTATGCTAATCCGTAGCTCTTTGCCATACCCGCTCCTTCACGGCTCTGACTTTCAATGTTGTCAGAGCACAGGCTGAGAATCTCTGAGCCTGTGCTCCGACTCCCTAACTGAGCACCGGAACCACGAGGGAGAGGATATGATCTGACTGCACCTACTGCTGGTGGGCACCAGTGGACCACCAGCGAATTGTTTAAATTAAATATGCTGGTGTACCCAACTTGTGAGCTGTGTTGGCCGCCGGGTGCCTCTGTTGTCATGGCACCCTGCGTGACCGCACAGCTTGCCCACCCCAACGGCTGGCCCTGCTGACACACACTGACGTTACTACTTAGACATCCCTCAATATTAATACAGACATCAGAGTAAACACCAATAAACTGTGGAAACAGAGCTGATCCCCCCACATTTATAAAGGTTTGCTTAGAGGATTTATTGTAAGATTAAATCATGCCTCTCTCCCCCATGCTCTGCTCTGTAGGCTGGGAGGAAGTGAAGAGTAATCACAGTCTCCCAGCACAACGCCACCTGTGGCTGCATGGGGAACAGCTGTTTAATGTAATGCTTGCAGGACGGCCAGCTGCCCCATGACCTCTTTGTTTCCGTCTCTGCAAAGGGCTCCAGGCACTGCTTGTTGTGAGTGTGAGCCACTGTAAATTAGGGGCAGAGGGCAGAGGGCACTTGCACTGCGGTCAAGACGGGTCTGGGCAGGAGGAGAGTGCAGTGCAATCAGTGAACTCCCCTCCTGTGGGTCACCAGTAGACTGGTGCACCTGCCCAGGATCAGAACCGGTGCAAGGATTTTTGCCGCCCTAGACAAAATATAAATTTGCCGCCCCCCCATGTGACATCACAATGCCCCACCCATATGATCTGCCATATGAACTGACGCCAGTGCTGCACACAGTGTGTGTTTACATTAAAAAGCCTGCAGGAACCAGCTATAGACACCACAACCACTTCATTAAGCTATAGTATCCCTTTAATGTGAGGTAAATTATAGATTAGTGTCACTAATAATATACTAGATTGCCTACTTACAATTAGATGAGGATGATGATGGGCTGCAGTTTGGCTCCACTGATCTGGTGTAGAACAGGATCTCTGGAGGCTGTTTGCAACTGTGGTCACAAAATTCAATGTTCTGGGAGAATTAGAAGCAGCTCCATTTTTTGGGCTCAAGGTCTGGGCCCCAGGGCCTGACGGTGGGTATGCCCATAAGGCCCACTCATAAGTCCACTTATATGTTCCACCCACCCATGAGTTCGCTCACAGGGAGTGGAGTGTGTAGGGGATGTGTTATGAGTTATTGTAGAGGATCTAATATGTGTGCTTATGGTATGTAGTGTATAGGGATACCAGTTTGTGCAGGTGATGCAGTGTGTTTGTGTGTAGTGGAAGCAGTGTGTATTTGTGTATAAGGGATGTATTATGTGTTTCTGGTTGTGTGTAAGGGATGCATTGTGTGAATCTGTGTTTGTATGCGTAAGGGATGCAAGGTGTGTGTCTGTATGTGTGTGCATTGAGTGTAAGAGATGCATTGTGTTTCTGTGTGTATGTAAGAAAAGCAGTGTGTGTGTGTTTGCATTGTCTGTTTCTGTGTATGTGTGCAAAGGATGCATTGTCTTTGTGTGGAAGTTGCATTGTGTGTGTGTGTAATGGATGCTTTGTGTGTTTCTCTGTGTGTTATGGGAAGCTGTGTGTGTGTGCATAGTGAAAGAGCTCCTGTCTTGCCACCTGTCCTATAGAGCTGTCCTTCTGTCCCTTAGAGCTTCTTTTCTCTTCTTCTTACCTCCACACTTATTCCCCCCTCCCCTCTTCTTACTCCCCCCTGGCCCTCTTCTTATTCCCCCCTCCCCTCTTCTTATTCCCCCCTCCCGTCTTCTTATTCCCCCCTCCCCTTCTTCTTCTTCTTACATCCCCCCTTCTTCTTACCCCCCTTCTTCTTACTCCCCCCTTTTATTTTTACTCCCCCTCTTCTTCTTACTCCCCCCTCTTCTTCTTACTTCCCCCTCTCTTCCCCCTCTTCTTCTTACTTCCCCCTCTCCTTCTTACTCCCCACTCTTCTTACTCCCCACTCTTTTTCTTACTCCCCATTCTTCTTACTCCCCACTCTTTTTCTTACTCCCCATTCTTCTTACCCCCTATTTTTCTTATCTCCCCTCCTTCTTACTCCCCCATCTTCTTACTCCCCTTCCCCCTCTTCTTCTTACTCCCCCTTCTTCTTACTTCCCCTTCTTCTTCTTACCCCCTCTTTTTCTTATCTCCCCTCCTTCTTACTCCCCCCTCTTCTTACTCAACCCCTTATTTTTCTTATCTCCCCTCCTTCTTACTCCTCCCTCCCCCTCTTCTTATTCCCCCTCTCCCTCTTCTTACTCCAGCTCCCCCTCTTCTTCCCCTTTTTCTTATCTCCCCTCCTTCATACTCCCCCCTCCCCCTCTACTTATTCCCCCTCTCCCTCTACTTATTCCCCCTCTCCCTCTTCTTACTCCCCCTCCCTCTCTTCTTCTTACTCCCCCCTCCCCTCTTCTTACTCCCCCCCTCTTCCTTCTCCACCTCCCCTCTTCTTACTCCCCCTCCCCTCTTCTTACTCCCCTCCCCTCTTACTCCCCCTCCCCTCTTCTTACTCCCCCCTCCCCTCTTACTCCCCCTCCCTCTTCTTACTCCCCCCTCCCTCTTACTCTCCCCTCCCCTCTTCTTACTCCCCCCTCCCCCTCTACTTATCCCCCCTCTCCCTCTACTTATTCCCCCTCTCCCTCTTCTTACTCCCCTCCCTCTCTTCTTCTTACTCCCCCCTCCCTCTTCTTACCCCCTCTTCTTACTCCACCTCCCTCTTCTTACTCCCCCTCCCCTCTTCTTACTCCCCCTCCCCTCTTACTCCCCCTCCCCTCTTCTTACTCCCCCTCCCCTCTTACTCCCCCTCCCCTCTTCTTACTTCCCCTCCCCTCTTCTTACTCCCCTCCCTTCTTCTTACTCCCCCCTCCCCTCTTACTCCCCCCTCCCCTCTTCTTACTCCCCCTCCCCTCTTCTTACTCCCCCTCCCCTCTTCTTACTCCCCCTCCCTCTTCTTACTCCCCCCTCCTCTTACTCTCTCTCCCCTCTTACTCCCCCCTCCCCTCTTCTTACTTCCCCCTCCCTTCTTCTTACTCCCCCCTCCCCTCTTACTCCCCCCTCCCTCTTCTTACTCCCCCCTTCTTCTTACTCCCCCCTTCTTCTTACTCCCCACCTCCTCTTACTCCCCTCCCCTCTTCTTACTCACCCCTCCCCTCTTCTTACTCCCCCCTCCTCTTACTCCCCCTCACTCTCCCCCTCTTCTTACTCCCCCCTCCCCTCTTCTTACTTTCCCCTCTTCTTACTTTCCCCCCTCCCCTCTTCTTACTCCCCCTCCCTTCTTCTTACTCCCCCCTCCCCTCTTACTCCCCCCTCCCCTCTTCTTACTCCCCCTCTTCTTATTCCCCCTCCCCTCTTCTTATCCCCCCTCCCCTCTTCTTATCCCCCCCTCCCCTCTTCTTATTCCCCCCTCCCCTCTTCTTATCCCCCCTCCCCTCTTCTTATTCCCCCCCTCCCCTCTTCTTACTCCCCCTCCCCTCTTCTTACTCCCCCCCTCACCCTCTTCTTACTCCCCCCCTCCCCTCTTCTTACCCCCTCCCCTGTAGCGTGGCCGAGCTGCTTTCCGGTCCGCAGTGCCCGGCCGGAGTGATGGGAAGGTGCACACTGAGTGTGCACTTCCTGTCAGTCCGGCCGGTTACAGGAAACAGGAACTCTGCGCGGAACAGGAGTTTCTGTTTCCTGTAACCGGCCGGACTGACAGGAAGGTGCACACTCAGTGTGCACCTTCCCATTACTCCGGCCGGGACCGCGGACCGGAGACCAGCTCGGCCACGCTACAGGGGAGGGGAGGGAGGGGAGAAGCTGCTGCAGCCGTCTGAGCGCTCTTTACAGAGCGCTCGGTGGCTGCAGCATTTAAAGAGCCGGCCCACCGCGGCCGGTCCTAAAAGAATTTCGGGCGGCCTGGGGGGCAATTGCCTCCCTTCCCCCCTGGCCCAGCCCGCCCCTGTTAGTAACCCCCCTAACCCTTTCCAATTATTTTTCTGCCATGTTAACTAACACCAGTGCTGGAGTGCCGCCGTGTTTACATTAAAAGGCCTGCAGGGACAGGCTATAGACATCAGAACCACTACATTAAGCTGCAGTGGTTCTGGGGACTATAGTGTTTCTTTAATGTGAGGTAAATTAGTGCCACGAATAATATGCTAGATTGCCTACTTACAACCAGATGAGGATGATGATGGGCTCTAGCTGCAGTCTGGCTCCACTGGTCTGGTGTAGAACAGGCTCTCTGGAGGCTGTTTGTAACTGTGGTCACAAAAATCAATGTTCTGGGAGAACGAGAAGCAGCTCAATTTTTGGGGCCCTTTACACAGCTCAAGGTCTGGGTCCCAGGGTCCACCTTCATGTTCCACCAATGAGTTGGTTCACAGGGGGTGGAGTGTGTAGGAAATGTCCTGATATGTGTGTAAGGAATGCATTGTGTGAATCTGTGTTTGTATGTGTAAGGGCTGCAAGGTGTGTTTCTGTGTATGTACGGGATGCAGTGTGTGCGTCTGTAAGGGGTGCATTGAGTGTGTGTACAGGGTGCATTGAGTGTGTGAAAGGAATGCATTGTGTGTGTGTAAGGGTTGCATGATTGTGTGATTGTGTGTGTGTGTGTGCACGGGGTGCATTGAGTGTGTGCAAGGAATGCATTGTGTGTTTCTGTGTGTGTAAGGGTTGCATGATTGTGTGTGTGTGTGTGTGTGTGTGATGGATGTCAATCTCTCTCCCTCCCTTGTCACTCTCTTTCTCCCCCTCCCTCCCTTGTCACTCTCTTTCCCCCCCTCCCTTGTCACTCTTTCCCCCTCCCTTGTCACTCTTTCCCCCCTCCCTTGTCACTCTTTCTCCCCCTCCCCCTTGTCACTCTTTTTCTCCCCCTCCCTCCCTTTTCACTCTCTTTCTCCCTCCCTTGTCACTCTCTTTCTCCCCCTCCCTTGTCACTCTTTCTTCCCCTCCCTCCCTCCCTTGTCACTCTTTCTCCCCTTCCCTCCCTTGTCACTTTCTTTCTCCCCCGCCCTCCCTTGTCACTCTCTTTCTCCACCTCCCTCCCTCTCTTGTCACTCTCTTTCTCCCCCTCCCTCCCTCCCTTGTCACGGTCTTTCTCCCCCTCCCTCCCTCCCTTGTCACTCTCTTTCTTCCCATCCCTCCCTTGTCACTCTTTCTCCCCCTCCCTCCCTCCCTTGTCAATCTCTTTCTCCCCCTCCCTCCCTTGTCACTCTCTTTCTCCCCCTCCCTCCCTCCCTTGTCACGGTCTTTCTCCCCCTCCCTCCCTCCCTTGTCACTCTCTTTCTTCCCATCCCTCCCTTGTCACTCTTTCTCCCCCTCCCTCCCTCCCTTGTCAATCTCTTTCTCCCCCTCCCTCCCTTGTCACTCTCTTTCTCCCCCTCCCTCCCTCCCTTGTCACTTTTTTCTCCCCCTCCCTCCCTCCCTTGTCACTCTCTCCCCCTCCCTCCCTCCCTTGTCAATCTCTTTCTCCCCCTCCCTCCCTTGTCACTCTCTTTCTCCCCCTCCCTCCCTCCCTTGTCACTTTTTTCTCCCCCTCCCTCCCTCCCTTGTCACTCTCTCCCCCTCCCTCCCTCCCTTGTCACTTTCTTTCTCCCCTCCCTCCCTTGTCACTCTCTTTCTCCCCCTCCCTTGTCACTCTCTTTCTCCCCCTCCCTTGTCACTCTCTTTCTCCCCCTCCCTCCCTTGTCACTCTCTCTCCGCCTCCCTCCCTCCCTTGTCACTCTCTTTCTCCTCCTCCCCCCTCCCTTGTCACTCTTTTCCCCCCTCCCTCCCTCCCTTGTCGGTCTCTTTTTTCTCCCCCTCCCTCCCTTGTCACTCTCTTTTTTCTCCCCCTCCCTCCCTACCTTGTCACTCTCTTTTTTCTCCCCCTCCCTCCCTCCCTTGTCACTCTTTCTCCCCCTCCCTCCCTCTCTCCCTCCCTTGTCACTCTTTCTCCCCCTCCCTCCCTTGTCACTCTCTTTTCTTCTCCCCCCCCCCCCTCCATCCCTTGTCACTCTCTTTTTTCTACCCCCTCCCCTACCTCTGTTGTAGCGTGGCCGAGCCCTGTATGGTCTGCGGGTACAGGGAGCTTTTGTTTCCTGTACCCGGCCAGACTAAAAGGAAGTGCACACTCAGTGTGCACTTCCTGTTAGTCCGGCCGGGTACAGGAGACAGATGCTCCCTGTACTCGCGGACCATACAGGGCTCGGCCACGCTACAGTGAGGGAGTGACAGGAGGGAGCGCTGAGCCCTTCCCTCCTGTCAGCCCCTCTCCTCATGCTGCGCCCGGGCGGTGCGCCCTCATGGACGCACCAGCCCGGGCAAAGCTGCAGCCGCTTGAGGCTCTCTGCAGAGCGCTCGGGCGGCTGCAGCATGAGTGGGGCCGGTGGAGCTGGGGGGGATTTCCCCATAGCCTGTCCCCCCCGCATGATTTGCTGGGGGGGATGCGTCCCCCCCATCTCCCCCCCCGGTTCCTACGCCCATGGATTGACCGTAGTCCTAAACCTGAATAGGATAATCCAAGTATGAATGTGAAACTGGAGTGGGTCTGGGACGTTCTGGGAGAATGCATCACGGGTGGCACATACAGCCACATGCTGAAGTACTCTAATACAGCCTCCATTTAATAATGTGGGATGCACATTTCAAATGTTTTTTTTTTAATTTAAAGATATTTTATTATTTTCATATTTTTTTTATTTATTGAGATATATATATGTTTTGTATATGATATATTTTTTGGTAACTCTTTTGGAAAAAATTTAAAAAAAAGATTTATCCAAAAATATTAAATCATTTAAAAAGATTAATCAAAAATATTAAATCGATGCCATAATCAGAAATGCTTAGACAAACTTTTATGCAGACTTTTTCTAAAGTGCTCTAGAGCTGAAATCTTCGTATGTCAGAAAAGGGCAAAAGTCAGAGCTATCACACCAGATTTGAGACAGCTGGTGGGTATGAGTGATCTATGCATGTATTTATATATGAATGTATATGATTGTCTGTGTATGTATGATGATGACAATAATGTGCTGATGTCATCATCCCCCTTTGGGAGCCCTGTGGCTACAGGTTCACACAGTTATGTGTCTCTTTGGGGTAAATCAGTTCTATTTTTTCAGCAGCAGGACTGTCAGCAAAGAGCTAGGAAGAGGAGAAATTGCCGAAAGAATGTGTGGGATGTGTGTAAATGGGGCTGTGTGCATATAATCAGCTGTAATTTTATTGAGCAGACATATGCTAGTTGTAAATGATGCAGAAGTTGGGGTTATATACATAAAGTGAGCATATGCTGCACGTATTCAAGCATTAATATATTGTTACACATCTTGCGCAAAACCCATTGTATACATTTTTGTCCTATTTCCTTGTACACCTTCCATACTTGGTACATTGCTGCTAAAGTAAAAGGCCTGTTTGTCTCTTTGTACATTTTCTGTCTGTCTCTGCGTACGTATATTTTTATATGTCTTTCTGTCTCTATGAACGTATGTCTGTATGTCTGTCTTTGTATATATTTTTTGCATATGTATGGGTTTTCTCTAGGTGTGTATGTTTGTCTGTGTTTGCATGTCTGTCTTACTTACTGCCTCTGTATCAATGAATGAACATCTGTTCCTGTGTATCTTACTGTCTGTCTGCCCCGATGAATGTATTTATACGTGTCTGTCTCTTTGTATCTACATGTGTCAATCTGTCTGTCTCTCTGTATATATTTATGTTTTTTTGTCTGTCTCTACGTATGTATGTGTAACTATATGTCTCTATGTGTATCTATGTCTGTATATACACATCTATCTGACTTACTGTCTCTGTGTATGTGTGAATGAATATATGTGTCTGTGTGTGCATGCATGTCTTTATGTTTTTCTCTGTGTATGTATTTTGTCTTACTTTTTATGTGTATGCCTGTCTCTTCATCAGATATATGATTCTCTATACAAATTCCCAGTTAAAGAGTTTTCACTTCTAAATAAATATCTCCCAATGCAGGCAACGATCACAAACTATCAGGAAAGGGGATATGAAGTGGCTGTCTAACACATTTAGTTGATGCAATCGCAATCATATGTTTGTTTTTGATAATGTTTTTACCATTACTACTTCTGGGGAAAAAGAGGAATTATGCAATCAAGCTTAAGCAATCACAATCCTTCCAAAGACGAGCTATTGACAAATGGAACCATTAGACTCCATGAGCAAATATAACACAAACATGGACTTGATAAACGACAGATCACTTGTTGTCATTCTTTATTTTAAAAGTGCAGTGGTACATACACAGATTGGCAATGACATATGGTGCAGAACAGAATGAGTGAAAAACAGGCGTATAACTAAAGCATAAGATGTCATGATAAGCTGCACATATTTGAAAGTGAAAATAAGACGATTCACACATGTCTAGGTGCAGATGAAACACAAGACATCAAAACGTGAGAAATTACAGACATGTAGAGTATAAGATATGCATATGTTTTAACTAACATGCTAATTTAACTCATAGGAAATCTACATGCCTTTTAGATATCCACTGAGACTATAGACATTGCTATACTGCCGTTTTACTCAAGATAAAATAAAATTAAAATAAACGGAAGGGGGTTAAACAGAGTGAAAAGAGTAATAGTAGTGGGTGGAATATCAAACTTTACAAATACAACGGCGTCTGCCAATATTGAATGAAAGCATATCTCAGATGGTGGAAGTGGAGCCCAGATCAGCTGATCCCCGTGAGCGTTAAGATTGGAGTGCTTGGGAGTGTTTGCATAGCAGTGTCAGAACAAGGCTACCTTCCAGGCCCAGCCTGCATGAGGGGCCAGCATCCTTGAAACACAGTCCTGGGAACACATATGAGCCAAGGATTTCCCCCACTGGGGGCAGTCGGGAAAACACGATGGGATGCACCACTGTCAGCTGACAATCTTTGGCCCATGTGGACGATGCAGGGGCACTCGGCCCAGGCAGACGGGTCACAAAGTGAGTAATCACTTGTGGAGTTGCGTCACCTGGAGGGGGTCCTGCAGGGCCGGACTGGCCCACCAGGGTACCGGGAAATTTCCCAGTGGGCCGCAGCACCTGGGGCTGGGTACACAGCCCTAATAATCATCAGGCACATGTCATTCACATGATTTTCACCCCCAACTGTGCCAGCCTGTGTCAGTCCGAGGGCAGTAATGAGGGAGGGGCTGGGGGCTGATGTGGCCGCAATTACTCTGCTGGCGGCCGGAGGGAGACCTGTCAGTCTCCCTGCACAATTTACAGCAATTAAGGCCGCATGCCCCTTCCCCGCACATAAGCCCTGCCTCCCAAACACAAGCCCCTCCCCCAGACGGAAGCTGTTGACCTTGCTGGAATGAAGAGGCCAGACATTGACACCTTCACCTACCAGTGCCAGGAAAGCTTTGTGTGTGTGCTAGTGAGTGAGCTTGTGTGTGTGTGTGTGTGCATCTGCTAGTGAGTGAGCTTCTGTGTGTGTGTGTGTGTGTGCATCTGCTAGTGAGTGAGCTTCTGTGTGTGTATGTGCCTGCTAGTGAGTGAGTTTGTCTGCTGGTGAGTGAACTTCTGTGTGTGTGTGTGCCTTCTAGTGAGTGAACTTGTGTGTGTGTGTGTGTGTGTGTGCCTGCTAGTGAGTGAGCTTGTGTGTGTATGTGCCTGCTAGTGAGTTAGCGTGTGTGCCTGCTAGTGAGTGTGTTTGTCTGCTGGTGAGTAAACTTCTGTGTGTGTGTGTGCTAGTGATGGAGATACTCTGCGTGTGCATCTGCTAGTGAGGGAGCTTCTCTGTTTGTGTGTGTGTGTGTGTGCCTGCTAGTGAGTGAGCTTGTGTGTGTATGTGCCTGTTAGTGAGTTAGCGTGTGTGCCTGCTAGTGAGTGAGTTTGTCTGCTGGTGAGTGAACTTCTGTGTGTGTGTGTGTGCATGTGTGTGTGTGTGTGTGTGCCTTCTAGCGAGTGAACTTGTGTGTGTGTGTGTGTGCCTGCTAGTGAGTGAGCTTGTGTGTATGTGCCTGCTAGTGAGTTAGCGTGTGTGCCTGCTAGTGAGTGTGTTTGTCTGCTGGTGAGTAAACTTCTGTGTGTGTGTTTGCTAGTGATGGAGATACTCTGCGTGTGCATCTGCTAGTGAGGGAGCTTCTCTGTGTGTGTGTGTGTGTGCCTGCTAGTGAGTGAGCTTGTGTGTGTATGTGCCTGTTAGTGAGTTAGCGTGTGTGCCTGCTAGTGAGTGAGTTTGTCTGCTGGTGAGTGAACTTCTGTGTGTGTGTGTGTGTGCATGTGTGTGTGTGTGTGTGCCTTCTAGCGAGTGAACTTGTGTGTGTGTGTGTGTGCCTGCTAGTGAGTGAGCTTGTGTGTATGTGCCTGCTAGTGAGTTAGCGTGTGTGCCTGCTAGTGAGTGTGTTTGTCTGCTGGTGAGTAAACTTCTGTGTGTGTGTTTGCTAGTGATGGAGATACTCTGCGTGTGCATCTGCTAGTGAGGGAGCTTCTCTGTGTGTGTGTGTGTGTGTGTGCCTGCTAGTGAGTGAGCTTGTGTGTGTATGTGCCTGCTAGTGAGTTAGCGTGTGTGCCTGCTAGTGAGTGAGTTTGTCTGCTGGTGAGTGAACTTCTGTGTGTGTGTGTGTGTGTGTGTGCTAGTGATGGAGATACTCTGCATGTGTGTCTGCTAGTGAGGGAGCTTCTGTGTGTGTGTGTGTGTGTGTGTGCCTGCTAATGAGTGAGCTTGTATGTGTATCAGTGAGCCTGTCTGTAGTGAGCATGAGTGTGTCTGAGTTTGTCGGTAGGGAGCATGTGTGTGTCAGTGAACTTGTCTGTAGTGAACATGTGTGTGTCAGTGAGGTTGTCTCTAGTTAGCATGTGTGTGTCAGTGAGCTTGTCTGTAGTAAATCTGTATGTTAGTGAGCTCTTCTGTAGGGAGCATGTGTGTGTCAATGGGCTTGTCTGTAGGGAGAGTATGTGCGCGTCAATGAGCTTGTCTTTAGTGAGCGTGTGTGTGCGACAGTGAGCTTGTGTGTAGTAAGCTTGTGTGTGTATCAGAGTTTGTCTGTACTAAATTTGTGTGTGTACCAGTAAGCTTGTGTGTGTGTGTCATTGAGATTGTCTGTCAGTGAGCCTATATCTGTGCATCAGTGAACTTAAAAACACACACTACATAGCTCAATGACTTATGAGGCTGGCATAGCTTTGTATCCCAAATCCGGCCCTGGGGTCCTGTCTTCTCCGGTAACATGCTTCTCCATGTGTTTGTCCACGGCTTAGACAGGGAGGCCTTTCCTCTGTCCTTATGCTTTAATCAGAAGCCCTTGAAGATTTCCTCAAGTCATTTCATAGTATGTTCGATATAGCTGTGTTGAGGTTGCCGAGATGGGCTCAGGCACTGCGTGTCAGGAGAAAGGGAAGTCACCATCTTGATTACTTGGAGCGCCAGAAATGCGTCGCAAATGCCACTCTGAACAAGAGGTGAGTGTGGTTTAAAATAACGAAGGACAGTTCAGTGGGGACCGGAATATTCCGCCCTGGTCAAGGAGGGTGGAGTGCAGCGGAACCATACTGCAAAACAAAGAGCGAACATGGCGTTGCTCCACGAGGGACAGGTTCAGTTAAGTATAACCTACCTTCCCCTGCTCCCACTAGACCGATGTCACCATCGGGGGTCTTTGCAAATTATGCTAGGACCCCAGACAGTGGCAAAGCCACTTTGAATTTAAAATGCATTTACATCAACAGTATTAGTTATTTCAGTAAGGGTAGAGAATTTAGGAACTCTTGATGTGTATGAATAGAATGTAAGTCATGATATTTTCCTTTGCTGTTTCCAGTGATACTGAAACAGTTGCTGGTACTTAGTGCAGGTGAGTTCCCTTTATATAGAATATTGGATTCAGAACTGCTAGGGGCACAGCAATATATACTCAATGGGCGTTTTAATGAACATGGGAATATGATACGGGGCATTTTTACATCACATCTGCCAGTAATATTGTTGTCACAATACAAAGAAATATGTGTAACCTCTGGATTAAATCCCTTTTTACTACTATTGGGTAATGCTTTCTCTTGTTACCTGCAGCTTTAGTCTTTATAAAAATAAATGTCATATAGGAGATTGAGTTTGCTTCCTGAGGCAACCCCATTATATTGGTATGCTGATGGACCAGACAAATATTTTTTCAGAAAATCAGAAATGTAAATAGAACAACTTATTGTATTTACCATGAAATTCCTGGAATGTACTACACTATGTGATATAGGATATCTTGTGTTCATCAATCAATATTTCTTTCGACACATAACTTGAGGCTTCTTGTTATAACAATAAAACGCAATAGTAAAGAAACTAAAATCTATAGATTAGGTAGAGGCCAGGAAGTTTGTTTTTTTTCTCACTTTGAACAAAGAGAGATTTAAGGGATCTTAAATGGGGATTGATAATCTTAACAACGGATGCAATAGCCCACTTAGAGCTGGCTGGAGACATCTGCTGAAGTAGCTGGGCTGACTTTACTGCTATGAGGGCTTAACTGATTAGCGACTGATATGAGAATAGGTGTTCACAGATCCACAAAATACAGGTAAAGGTGATTCTGTACCTGCTCTGCAAAAACAAACCATCCATGTCACCAAAAAACCTTAAAATATCGGCAGGAGTTATTCAGAACACAGTCACATGCCTCTACTGGTTGAACATTTGCAGTATTTTTGTCCACAGAACTAAAGATAACTGGAGGCTGTCTTCAAACCTGTTAGAAAAACCAATAATAGCTGATGTAGCAGAAACCTGGCAACCAGACTGAAGCTACGAATTTAAAAGATAGGGAATAGCTGGACAGGCTGAACTCATGAAATGTAATTAGCTGTAGAACTGGGAACACATGGAGGCTACTGGGGAACCAAGAAGGAGCAAAATATGTAGAAGTGGGATGGCTAGACCTACTATACTCCCAGATTTCATCTAATAGCTGAAAAAGGAAGTATCACAAAACGTATCTGTTCAACGCTATTGAACCACTCCTCCTCTCATGGGCCAAATTCATTGCTCGTCTGCAAGCTCTCACAGTAATTCGGACGCTGCCCACTCGAATGGCGCATCCTTATATAGAATGAATTTTCAATATGTTACATACTGTCTTAAACTGCCCACATCACCTAGGTGACTATTTTCTCCTACTTTTTGGAGTTGTAGAGAGGACGTGGACCAATCAGAAGTTAGGTTAGCTATATAATGTTTGTTAAGTCCCTTATTAAAGGGAAACTATAGGTTAATACAACATTTTATTCCTAGCACTATAGTACCCTGTAGTGTTCCCGTAGCTCACTCACACCCCCCGCAGTGCAGAATAGGTTACTTGCCTGAACCCAGTGCAGATGTCCCTCGGTGCTTGGTCAGGCTCCACCTCCGATGTTGGACGATGTCGAGGACCTAATGCGCATGTGTTGCGAGCACCTTGTTTATTCGTATATCAGTGTTTCTATAATCCTGACCATGTTTATTTCTGACTTTGTTTCTATCTTTATATAAGTTTAAGTCCGGCCACTCTAAGGCCTGGGAATACGTCTATAATTGACTCTCTATTTGTGGGTTTCCCATATCCTGCAAGGTAGGGTAATCACCATGTGACAGGAAGGCACAGAATACAAATATGAAGAAGAGTTGTGATGTATTGCCTTAGCTACATTTGTGGGAAGACTATAGCTATGATCATTCCAGAATCTTCCTGAATTGTTCTGGATAAAAACGGGCAACTGAGTGTTCAACCAGGCCCCAGGTAGAGTGCGCAGCTTAGCGGACAAAGGCACATGTATGAGTGTGGGAATGGATGAAACAGGATGGGCTGTGGTTATGTTGGGGGAGTGTTGTATGAGAGGAAGTGGGTTGTGACAATTGGGACTGACCTCAGTGCCACTTAGGAGCCAGGCCAGCAACAAGATTCTCTGCCTCCTCCTGTTGGATTTTCGGCCTGTGGGTGTCCTGGATGTTGGATCCATCCTGTCTGCCCTCGGGGCTGTTGCTGCTGCAGACGGTGGCCTCCTCCTTCCCCAGCAGCCTGGCGGTGTGGTCTCCCCCCACCCCAGCGGTCTGACTCCCCCTGTTTCTCCCCCCGTGGCACCCTCCATGGGCACCCGCCCTGTGGCTCGGCTGAGCCCCAGCTCTTCTCCTCAGGCCCGGTACAGGAACCGCAGCCCGGGCCCAAGGCTTCAACAGGTTCGCGCGCAGCCTGCTCCTTCGCCCAGTCCGTCCGCCGCCCCTGTTGGGTGGTGGCATCTGCTGTGGGCCGTGCGCTCCCCGGACGTAGTGGTTAGGCCCCAGGCCAGCCACAGCCGCCAGGTGGGGAGGAGGTTCTGGACCCCCTCATGGGCTCCGGAGGGTCTCATTGTCCCAGCCTTCCCCTCCCTCTTTTGCCCGGGCGATTTTGGGATCGCGCTGGTGTGCTGACACCTGGCCAGCGGCGTGGTCCGCCTCTGGCTTGACCAGGAATCTTGCCTTTCTGGAGCTTTTTCCCATTGTGGTGGCATTGGAATTGTGGGGTCGGGAGCTACAGGACCTTTGGATATTTTTTTTTCACTGTGACAACCTGGGGGTTGTCCAGGCGATTAACCAGCTCTTGGACTCTTCTCTTCCGGTAATGCGTCTGCTCCAGCGCCTAGTGCTCCGGTGCCTGTGTCTTAATGTGTTGTGTAGGTCCAGTTCCTCTTGGGCCAGGTACTCCAAGGTATGAGTGGAATGTAAGGCACTGGAGTCAGAGGTGGGTATCTTTGCGGGTTCGCCCGCTCGTTACAGGGTCTGTTGCGACTGCTGGAGCGCTGGGGTTTCGACGGGTATGTCGCCCTCGGCGGTGTCCTCACGCTTGATGAGTGATGAGTTTTCTGTTACAGCTCCAGGGTTGGGAGGATGTCACCAGGGCGTTTCTAGTGTGGCAGACGGTGAAGGGCCTGCTAAGGGTGCTCCCAGAGGTATGCTACTCAGACTATGAGGTGCGGCTTTTTCGCCTCGCCTTTTCGTTTGCCTCCTTTGGGGCCATGATGGTGAATTGGTGAGTACGAGTAGGTCAGCCGGTGGAGGGATCCTATTTGCGGATGTCCGGGATGGTCAGGACCTGGTGTCATTCAAGATTCATCCGTCAAAGACCAACGTCTTCGGCAAGGGCAAGTGGGTCCTGCTGGCAGCGGTCCCAGGATTGGCCACCTGTCTGGTCAGGGCGTTCAGGGAGTTCAGCGAGGTGCGGCTATTGCTGGCTAGCCACTCATGGTACACGAGGATGGGAGCTTCCTCTCCCATTTTCAATTTGTCTGGGTTTTTACACCTGGGGTTGGCTGCTCTGGGGGTGGACGGCGCACAGTTTGCTGGGCATTCTTTCCACATTGGCGCTGCGCCGGAAGCTTCTCGGCTGGGTATGCTGGATAGGGAGGTGTGGAGAATAGGAAGGTGGGACTCTAGGAGGTTTGTTTCCTATGTGCATCCCACTGTTTGAGCACCTCCTACATCCACTGGGCTCGGCAGCGTGCGGCGGTCCGGCCGGTAGGGGAGCTGCTCGGCTTTATGCCTTCGACTGTGGAGGTTCGGCGCCAGGGGCACGAGTTGGGTCCGGCTCCTCCCGGAATTGGCCAGGCTCTCTCATTTGCTGGGGGTGTCATCAGTTCTGGTCATCCCCCTGGGGGGTAATGACCTGAGGACAGTGTCGGTCGGGGGCTTGGTGGACATAGTGAAGCGGGACTTGTCCCAGATCCTTATATTATTCCCGGGAGTTTTGCATAGTGTGGTTGGAGGTTGTGGCGAGGAACTTTTGGCGGTAGTTACACAGCCGGAGTGCAATGGAGCGCTGCCGCAAATAGTTTAACCGTTGGGTTTTACAGTTCGTTGTAGTGGTTGGGGGGATACCCATTCGTCACAGGGTTTTTGAGAAGGAGGCAGCAAATTAATTTGACCTTTTTAATCTGGCCATTCAGGAGGCCTTGGTTGGTTTGGTTGGGGACCTCAGCTGATTTTAGGCTTAAAACAGCGGGGTTGTGGCGGGGGGGGGGGGGGTGTCCTTGCCAAGTAAGGGGTGGTGTTTTTTTGCAGGTTAGATGAAGGTGGGGGTAATGGCTGGGTCTCATCCTCCCCTGTCTCTTTGGTGAACCTTAAGGGGTACCAAGTTGGACGTGTCCCCACCGAGCTAAAGCCAGCTGGTGGGGAGTATTATGGTCGGGCCTCACTGAGCTAAAAGCCTGCTGGTGGGGTGCCAAAAAGGCAAGAGGAGTTTATTATGCCGAGGGGGGAGGTGAGAGCCTTTGGGAAGAAGGAATGAGTTTGGCAAGGACGTGTTGGACAAGTACTGTATGACATCATGCAGGTACTTACATGTTATTTATTTATGAGAATATTATGTAAATTTATATATTGAAGGAGTCATGCAGTTTTAATAAATGCTGTGGCCTGTTATTTCCAAGATTCGGTGTCTGTCTTTATTTGGGGGGTCGTTATGGTTTGGTAAAAGGTCATCCCATCCAATGCCCACTACGTACATACATGGCATTATTTAAGAGTCTATGGGCATACAAGAAAGATACTAATGTACTCCTCCTAGTAAAACAGTTTCTAAAGTAATGAACAATCAAACAAACAAACAAATACATTGCAAATTATATTTTGTTTTGCTGTTCCAAGAGCAATATTAGAATATTATAACACTTTGCAGTCTTCACCAAATGATGGACTACTGACAGTCTTTAGTTCTTGCCTGCCCCAGTTCTCTCACAGCACAGGTCAAAATCCTAATATTATTATTATTATTGCCATTTATATAGCGCCAGCAGATTCCATAGCGCTTTACAATATTATAAGAGGGGGGATTTAACTATAAATTGGACAATTACAAGAAAACTTAAAGGAACGATTGGTTAAAGAGGACCCTGCTCAAACGAGCTTACAGTCTATAGGACGTGGGGTATAAAATAGTAATCAAATAAGGAAAAATCGAAAGAGAAGAGTGAGTGGAGTTGGGCTGACCAACTCCCACACACTCCAAGTAGGCTACTAGAGGTATATATAAGGGGCTTAACCCCAGATAATGTCAAAAGAAGAGAGAGAGAAATGAAAACTGAATATGGGGAACACTCCCATACAGTGGGTGTAGACCAAATTCGTTTTCAAATATATACCTCAAAATGTGAAAGTCACATACAAAAGGAGGGGGGAAGGGAGAGGGGTTAAACCTTTATTGAAAAGACAAATACGATTAAAGTTAAAAAATTGGCCACAAAATGTGCCAATATATAATAAGGCCTAAAAGGTGGGCGAATAGAGTATCGTAACGTTAAATTCTAATGAGGTATATATTTGAAAACGAATTTGGTCTACACCCACTGTATG
This sequence comes from Pelobates fuscus, assembly GCF_036172605.1. NCBI lineage: Eukaryota > Metazoa > Chordata > Amphibia > Anura > Pelobatidae > Pelobates > Pelobates fuscus. Next base: position 64,749,204 of record NC_086325.1, on the reverse strand, counting down.
GGAGTGTTCCCCATATTCAGTTTTCATTTCTCTCTCTCTTCTTTAGTAATCAAATAAGGTCGAAGTGAAGAAAAACTGGAGGAGAGAGTAAAGTGCTGCCCTTTAGGAGAGAGCAACAGACAGGTATGTGAGGTAGTGGTTACTTTGGGAGGCCATAAGCTTTCCTAAAGAGATGGGTTTTAAGGCACTTATTAAATAATAGGGGAGAGTCTGATGGCGGTAGGCAGGCTATTCCATAGGAAGGGAGCCGCCCGCGAGAAGTCCTGCAAGCGTGAGTTGGCCGTACGTGTGCAGGCAGTGGACAGGAAAAGGTCACGGGCAGAGCGGAGAGACAGATAAGGGGTATACCTATGGATCTGTGAAGCGATATATGAGCAGCTAGAATTGTTCAATGCTTTAGAGGTATGGGTTAGCACTTTGAATCAACTCCAATAGAGTACAGGAAGTCAATGTAAGGACTGACAGAGAGGTCAGGTGTGAGAGGACAGACTAGAGAGGAAAATCAGTCTGGTGGCAATATTCATTACGGACTGTAGTGGGGCAATACGGCTTTTGGGAAGACCAATTAGGAGAGGGTTACAATAATCCATGCAGTAAATTACTAGAGCATGGACAAGCTCCTTGGTAGCATCTTGCGTAAGAAAGGGATGGATGCGGGCTTTGTTTTTAAGATGGAATCTACAGGATTTGGCAACATACTGGATGTGAGGCTCAAAGTTGAGGCCAGAATCAGCTATGACGCCAAGACAAGGCGTTTGCAAGGATGGACTTATGTGGATACCACTAACTTGAAGGGAGAGCGAAAGAGGAGGATCAGTATTAGAAGGAAGAAAGACAAGGAGCTCAGTTTTAGAGAGATTGAGTTTCAGAAATCGGGAGGACATCCAGTCAGAGATGGAAGAAAGGCAAGTAGTGACACGTTGCAGGACGGCAGAGAAGAGGTTCGGGGAGGAGAGATATATCTGGGTATTGAAACGGGACACCCCCCTCACACAATGCTAGGGGATTGAATACCCCCGAAAAACGCCACATGGCCCTCACGGACTATCATAAAAACAAAGTGGAAGTGGTATTCATACAAGAGACACATCGGCTCCTTCTTTAAAATCTAGACACTATACAAAGGGATATTTTAGCAACTACACAGAAACAATTCCAGGCCTTACGCAAAATAATCAAGAAGCTGGAAACCTTCACAGAGGGCCTGCTGATCTTAGGGGGCGACCTCAACACCTCACTAGATGGAGCACTAGACACTACATCTCAGGCCCAGACTTACCAGACCTCAACGCGGGCACTTATCCAAAAACTTCTAGACTCACACCAGCTTTATGATTGCTGGGAGTTCTACACCCTACTGGGAGTTCTACACCCTACCGAGCGGGAATATTCATACTACTCATACTCCTCATGTTCATACTCAAGGATTGATTTGTTTATCATGCCACATAGATTCTTGAACCTGGTCAGCTCATGCAAATATGACTCAATCACATGGTCCGACCACGCGCCAATCTCTCTCTCAGTCACAATCCCCTCCCTCCACCCCACCAGGACACAATGGAAACTAAATGACACTTTACTCAACCACCCAGACATACGGAACCAAATTGAGGTCTCCCTAGGCCACTACTTCAAGCTTAACATACACCCAGAATCCACATACCCCATAATCTGGGAAGCACATAAGAGTACAATAAGGGGTACGTTCATGCAGGCAGCCTCTAGACTCAAAAAGCAGAGGGAATCCCGCACACTCAGTTTAACCAGGGAAATCAGGAACTTGGAGGAAACACATAAAAACGACCTAAAACTTGCCACATACAAAGCACTGGTAGAGAAAAGGACCGAGCTAAACACGATTCTCAACATCAACACTAAACACGCTCTAGCTAAAACGAGAGGCACATACTATGCACAAGGGGGTAAATGCGGACGCCTCCTGGCCCACGCTTTAAAAAAACAAAGGGAACACACATTCATAGCAGCCATTCGAAAAAGAGGGAAAACTCTCACACTCAATGACAGACGTCCTCAAAGAATTTAAAGATTTTTACTCTTCACTATACAATTTGAGACAGACCCCTCCAGATGCAGCAGACATCCATAACTTTCTTTCTAACAGGATACACAATACCTTACCACACAATATTCGAGACTCTCTAGAAAATCCCATCTCAAGAGACGAATGCCTACAAGCAATCAAACATCTACCATTAGGGAAGAGCCCAGGCCCTGATGGGCTGACGGACAAATATTACAAGACATTTGCCTCCTTATTAGCGCCCCACTTTCAAAACTCGTTCAATTCTCTACTCAAAACTGACACCCTCCCTCCACAGGCCCTAAATGCAACAATCACACTACTTCCAAAACCTGGGAAGGACCCAAACCAATGCGGCAGCTATAGGCCGATTTCCTTGATAAACATAGACCTGAAGTTGTTCACAAAAATTCTAGCCAACAGACTCCGCCCACTGTTACCAGGACTGATACACGCAGATCAATCAGGTTTCATTCCAAGTAGGGAAGCCAAACACAACACCACGAAATTACTGAACCTCATACACAAAGCCACGAGAGAGAAATGTCCCAGTCTGCTCTTGTCCATTGATGCTGAAAAAGCATTTGACAGGGTAGACTGGACAATGCTATCACACACCCTACAATACATGGGATTTGGCCCACATTGGCTAAAATGGTTTAACGCGATATACTCGCAACCCACAGCTAATATTCGCGTCAACAGTCAACTGTCAGAGCCAGTAAAAATAACGAACGGCACTAGACAGGGGTGTCCCTTGTCGCCTCTACTATTTGTCCTGGTCCTAGAGCCCTTCCTTCAGGGAATCAGGGACAACACTCAAATTAGAGGCATCACAGCAGGCAAGGCAGAGCATAAGATAGCAGCGTTTGCAGACGACATGCTCTTTACAATTTCAGATCCTATAGCATCGATACCTCACCTAATGGCTGAGATGGACTCATACAGCAAGATTTCCAATTTCAAGGCCAATCTCAGTAAATGCGAGATATTGCCACTACACGTTACCCCTCATGATAAGGTCACCTTACAACAGGACCACCCATTTGTCTGGGCTCCCCGCAGTATAAAATACTTAGGAATTCATCTAACTAAAGAGGCATCCCTCCTATTTGAGAGTAACTTCCCCAACCTGATGAAAGGCATAAACTCCGATCTCAGTACCTGGAACAAACCCCAATTTGGTTGGTTCTGCAGGCTGAACATCCTAAAAATGAATGTCCTACCGAGACTACTATATGTACTGCAAGTACTGCCAATTATGTTGCCAAAGTCATGGTTTACGATGGTTCGAAAAACATTTACAACATATATCTGGGCACACAAAAACCCACGGCTCGCATACTCACTCTTCACAAGACCGAAAGACGAAGGAGGCCTCGGCCTCTCAGACATAGAGAGATACCACCAAGCTATCCTCCTAACTAGATTGTATGACTGGACGCGCCCACACTCCACTACACAATGGAAAAAATATAGAAGATACTTTCTTCAGAGCACCCATTTACATAATACCATGGCACAAATCTGGACAGTCGCTCCTACTACACTCTCCCCATCCCACCATCTCACCAACCCTACGCATGTGGGCTAAAGTAAGAACACACCACACGATATCCCCATACCCTTCCCCACTATGACCCACTCACCCACAATCCTTTATTTCAACCGGGAGAGGCTGGTAAGGCATTCAAACACTACCACAATTCAGACTACCTGCAACTAGATAACGTCATAGACGACACAGGAAAACAAATAAGACCTATGCATGCTATTACAGATAGACACAACGCTATACAAACGTTCCAATATAGACAGCTCACTCACTTTATACACACAGGGCCGCTAGCCCACAAATCGTTCCGTATTCATACACAATTTGAACAACTTTGCAAAGAACACACTCTAAAGAAAAAACTCATCTCAGTGATGTACACAACAATTGCAAAGACACTACCTCACCACTCGCCAGCGTTCACTTCATCTTGGGAAAAAGAACTAAACACTTCATTCTCACCAGAAACATGGCGCACTATATTTAAACAAATTCATAGATCATCTCGAAACACCATAACCCAAGAGAGTAATTACAAAAGGATAGTGAGATGGCATTACACTCCGACAAAACTAAGATCCCTCTTTCCAACTCACTCACACCACTGCTGGAGATGCCAGGCACCCGAAGGCAACACAGCACATATCTGGTGGACTTGCTCAGTAATCAATCGTTACTGGAAACGCATTCATGGATTGATACAATCTGCCCTGAACACTCACATCCCATTCACCCCAGAACTCTTTATCTTTCTAATTCCCCCCCGAGACACACCCAAATTGACATCGGACCTACTAATTCACTTAATATCCCCAGCGAACCAACTCATACCAGCACTGTGGAAACACCCAAACTCACCCTCCATTCGCGAATGGATACAAAAAGTCGAAACGACTAGGGGCTTAGAGGAAACCTGCCATTCCCTCACAGATAAATATCTCAATCACAAAACCACTTGGCAACCTTGGTGTGACTACCTTAAAAACCGCTCAATATAGCCAACACGACCTTGACCTAAACTAGGTTTAGCCTTTGAATACCTGTTCCACCGCTTGCCCTCCTCCCTCCCTCCCCTTACACCCAGGCACCTGGGAAGTTATCACTGAAGCCATGGTACTAACAAATACCTTATCTAATGTACAATATGATACATAAACGATGATATATACACCAAAGACCCTAATGATCCGATAGTGGAACAATCCCCTACCCTATATGGAACTGTAAGGCACAATCCACGCTACCCTACTGTAACAATGTAAAAAGATGCAATTTTTCTGTTACCTATTGTACTGTTATCCCCTGATTCATTGTCTTGTAAATTTGACTATTCATCGACAAATTGTTGTAACTGTGCAGATTCTAAATTTTAAAAAAATAACATAAATAGAGCAATAATGAGGATTAATTATTGTAACCCTCCTAAGCATTGTGGTCCTTGCTGGAAGGTGAATGTGTCACCATTACCTTTACTGAAATGATTTTCAGGGTTAGGTCAAGTATCACGAGTCTACCTGCTTCTTTTCAATAATTTAAACTGTAACACATTGCGGCGATCCTGTTTGTCCAGTTTAATTGTGTATGGCATCAGGCTGATTAAGTATATCCAGTCTGTATGAGTCATGTATGACCTTGCCATGTTTAATACTTTGGTTTATTCCTGTCCTGTCAAGTTCCAATCACTCGGTGTATAAACTTGTCACATTCATGAACACTGCATCTTATGAAATATATACATCCTGCACTGGATGCCATTTATTTAGTCACACTTGATGAAGACTTGCACTCTAATTGCCCCAGTCCCAGAATCAGTAGGGTCCCACGGGCTAAATATAGTGTGTCAGCTGTTTTTGTAGGCAAATTGGCCATTGGAACTTCGACTCTTGTTAAGATGAGCCAATCTTGAGATGGATTAATTTGATTCTATCTTGCTCACTTTTACATAAACTAAGTTCACTCTAGAGGTTTAATGAGAATCATGAATATAGTGATTGCTAACAATGAGAAATGCTTCAAAAAGAGTTATTGAAAATCACATCTGGCAAATACCATATCTATTGTACAGAAGAGTATATGGGTGCAGGATGCTAAATAGCACATTGTAGACCTATCATAGTATGAATAACTGGTTGCATTTTTGTCCGATTTTATTCTTTGAACAAAAAAATGGAAATACTTGTGGTAAGAAGTAGTTTTTGAGGAAATTGTTATGTTTGTATGAAATACAAAAAAAATATATAAATAACGTAATCTATTACAACGAGGCTGGAGTATGCTCTCATAAACTGTAGAAATAAAAGCTTGTTTAAAGTATTACCTTTTTAAAGTGTCAAATGCCCTAAACTAGACCCCAAAAACAAGCTGCTCTTTGTTTTACAATACTCCCTCTTTCGCCAAAGAATTCTTTCTATGTTACACAAACATTGGCATGTTCTTATTGTGGCAAAACTAGCCACTTCTGGACTATAGTTATTAAAGGTTGTCCGTAGGCTGAATATGTACTGTGTATTTTAACCTGTGTATGTACCGTATTGTGGCCGTTCGCATGCTGGCCGCTGTAGGCGGCCAGCGCACCAAGCATTCATACGACGAAACACGGCTATCCTGGCCGTTCGCCGTACGAATACGGACTCCCCAGGTCGACCACACATTCCCAAGTCGTGTGGTACCAATTCACCGATTGCAACATTGTTGCAATCGGTAATTAAGGGTTCTCCGAGGTGGCCGTCGATCCACTACCGACCATGCGGCGGTCGGCCATCTTGGACCCTTTGTCCCTGCAGCGGTGTTCGGTCGTCGAGAGCCTGGAACTGAAAACGGCTACTCGATGATTTGAACGCCGCTGGACTTCCAGCGCGTTCGGGAGTCCCGCGTTCGGTCCATTGTATGTCCCGTACTTATTCGGTACTTTTAAACTCACTTTAATGTTTTATTGTATTATGTGCGGCGTTCGGTCAATTCAGCTGGGATCGGAGCGGTATTCTCCCAAAGTGTGCGCTCCGACCCCAGCTATCTACCGAACGGTCAACTATTGCAAAGTACCGAATATTGTGTAATTTCTGTATTTTAATGTCAATTGTCGGTTTCGCTGCATGAGGAGATAATCCACTTAGTCGTCCATTTTAGTGGGAGTATCTCTCTCGTGCAGCAAGGCCTGTTGGGAAAGTCACAGTGCATGGTGGGAGAAATCCCCTGGAATTACTGTCTGGAAACCCCTTGCATGGGGAACTGTATAAATATACTGCCTGTGAATAAACCGAGTTAGTTGACTCCCAAACTGTGTTTCGTCCGGTTATTGGGAGGATTGGGAATATTGCCTTGCTTTCTACTCTGACTGTGGATTTCCTAGATGTACCAACGGATATCGTATGCTGATACATTGCATTCCGTTACACTTATTTAATGATGTCCTCTTTTTAACAATTGCCTGTGTCCAACTTAAAATATATATTTTTTAAATCAGATGTTACAACACCTACTTATTCCACCACTACCTTTAGGGGTCATACAAAATCTGGGGCCAGATTTAAATGCCATTAGGTCAAAAGCATAACCACCCAAAATTAAATGACTGGCAAATGAGCTATTTTATCTTTCAAGCCAAGGCTGGATTTTCATGACAGGTGCCTGTAGGCACAGAATTTTAAGGTGCCTCTTGCTTCCCTCCCCTCAAAAGATAAAAACATTTTTAATTTTTTTTTAAATTCGTTACTTAAGAGAGGCAGTGTACAAGTTTAACAGAATAGGCATTAGTTTAACATAAAGCATATAATATGCTAAATTAATAATATATAATAAATAAAAGAACAATTAAATATTGTGTTAATAATAATAAGACATATATAATATATTCTGTAGTGTAATTTGGAATTCAATAAATATGAAACAAGTTCTTCCTTTTTATTGTGCAGAGTAAGTGATGAGAACCGCACTCAGTCCCAACGGCCAAGGGTGCTCCAGAGCAGGACCAGCAATCCCAGTACAATAATCCAAGAAGAAAAAACTCACAGGCACTCCAACTTCAAGCCGCAGGCAGATTTATTATGACAGAATGCAACGCAACGTTTCGACCGGAAAGGTCTTTTTCAAGTGTCTGTTATTGAGCTATTGCGTTTCTGTTGTATCAAGATCTGTGTCCTGCTCTCATGATTTTAATTAGCAATAAAAAATAAACTTAAATTAATTGATTAACCTGACTTTGCAGGCATAAGCACAAATTTAACAACTGCTGTGTAAATCCGATCAGTGATAATGGTAATGCTAGAATTAGCTAGGGTAAAGAAAGGGCTAAGTTTTAAGAAGGGTTAATGTCAGAGTTGGGTTTAAGGTTGGACTTGGGTTAAATTTAGTATTTAACACGGTATCTTAGGATCCTCAGCAAAATACAAGGTAACAATCCCAGTGAGAAAGGATGGACAGGCGTATTACCAGACATTAGACTGGCCAAGCTTAAAGAGACACTATAGGTACCCAGACCACTTCAACTCATTGAAGAGGTCTGGGTGCACTGTCCCAGGTCCCTTAACCCTGAACAGGTAATCATTGCAGTTTTTGATAAACTGCAATAATCACCTGCTAGGGTTAACCCCACATCTAGTGTCTGTCTACCAAACAGCCACTAGAGGAACTTCTGAGATGTTAGGCAACTTTTGGTGGCCTAAGAGACGCTGGACATCCTATCGCTATGCATGGGGACATCCAGCATCATCCAAAACTCCGCGGCCAGGAGAGAAGGCAGATCTGAGCAAGTGCCAAGGTATGTCACAGAAGGGGTTATTAACCCCTTCTGCACCATAGTGGGGGGCATTGATGGAGAGGGAAGTTAAAGTACCAGGAGAACAGGTTTGTTTTCCTGGCACTATAATTTCCGTTTAACGCAAATAAGGAACTAGGAAGTAATAGAACTCATATATATGTTTATTTTTATGAGGACCAGGAGGAGGACAAGGAAAATAATAAAAATAATAGATACTGGTATCTGGAACTCAGAGACACGAACAAGCCAAGTCTAAAAGGTAAACAGAAACAGGAAAAAAATCAAAAAGGGAATCTAAACCCAGACATTATTCTAATTCTAGAAATACAGGTCTGTGTTCCTTTAAAAGAAAACTGAGGAACCAAAAAAGGTTCCAGAGAAGTGTCAGTCCCCTTTACATGGTATTAAGATGATATTGCAGCTTTACTAATTTACCAAAGAGATAAAGGGTTTAATTAGCACCTGTCACAGAACAACAGGCACACGGAGTGCTTCTTACCAAGTAGAACCACGCGTTGCAAGGAAAAAGCAGCAAGCGAGAGCTGCGTGTGCAATGTGACTTAAATGCTGTGTGACATAATGATGTCATTGTGGACACTTAGGAAGCAGGCAATCACATCACTGACGACAGGCAAACAAAACAATCGCCCACAGGGAAAAGAGAAACTGCTTGTGGTGCTTTGGATTTCAAACACTATAGCACTTACATGTAAACATATTGCTAATGTTTATGGGCACATTGATCAGTCTTTGCAAGCATAAATATGAAATGTAAATATGCTTAAAGGAACATTTCACATACCATAACCACTTCAGATCAACTTTTTTTTTTTAGATGGTTTAACTTCTCCGGGTATCGCTCCCCACTTCCACTATTAATGCAAGAGAGCTGGAAGGTCTTCAGCAGAAATTTTCATTAGCTCTCATGAAATAAACCCTGCATGGACTTAGGACAGTGGTTTCCAACCCAGTCCTCATGTACCCCCTACCAGTCCAGGATTTAGGGATTACCCTGTTGTGTCTGATGTGATTTTTGTTTTCTTTCTAAAAACTCCTTAGACACAACAGGGTAATCCCTAAATCCTGGACTGGTAGGGGATAACTGAGGACTGGTAGGGGGTACCTGAGGACTGGCAGGGGGTACCTGAGGACTAGTAGGGGGTATCTGAGGACTCGGTTGGGAACCACTGACTTAGGTCATGATGAAGTACTCCTAACCAAGAATGGAGGGAGAGGAATACGAGCATTATAATATTATAATAATAGGTGTGCTGGGATCTGCCGGGATAGGGGCTGTAGTAGGGGATAGGGGCAGTAGAGTGTCTGAGAGGTGCAATATGTGTGTGTCTGAGGGGTGCAATATGTGTGTGTGTCAGTGTCAAAATTTCTAGGTTGTATTTCTGTACAGCGCTGCCGCATTTAATGGCGCTTTAGTGTACTGTACAGTGTTGGTGTTTGAAGGGGTGCTTGTATACATTTATTGTGTTTTAATACAGGGGTGTGTTTGTATGTGATGTTTGCGTTTGATTGCAGAGGTGTATCTGAATGTAAAGACACCTCCCTGGACTGACAAGGAAGGGGGGACATGACTGCAGCTAGGCTAAGGAGTCTTGAAGGAGTAGGAGAGGGGAGGGGTATAGATGGATACATAGTGGCCAAGATGGAAGGACAGTTATAAGGACAGTTAGGGGAGGGGACTTACCAGTCAGCTCTTGGAAGTGCAGGGATCCTGACTTTCTTTCTGTCCCCATTTGCTGAACCCTAAAAAAAAAAAAAAAAAATCTATTAATCATCAGAATGCTCAACTTACCTGTTTTTCCTGAGTTTCTGAGAGAGATGGAAGTTTCCCAGGAGTCTTTGGTGGCCCTGTTGCAGGCTTACCGGGCTGCACATGGTGCAGGCTCGCTGGCAGCGGTGTTGGCTGGCATGGATGGTGTCCCAAGCGAAGTGTCAGCACCAGTGGATGGAGGGCGGCGGGCCAGGCGTTTTAGGCCGCCGCCGCGACTGTCTCCCAGCCCAGTGAGAGGAGGTCGAGAAGGAAGACGACGCCGGCGCTCTGAGGTGGCTGGGGCTGTAGGGCCGAGCCTTCCGTCGTCCCCCCGAGTGGTCCGGTCCCAAGTGAGGGCTGCGGCTGTGTCCGGCGGCGATTTTCAAGATGGCGGAGCAGCGGGAAGATTGAGGAGCCCTCCACCTTCTCTTCCGGCGCGGCCGGAAGTGACGTCACGACGCTGGTCGCGCACGGACGGCGTACCGGAAGTGACATCAGCAGCCGGCGACAGGCAAAACCCGGAAGTGGGTGCCCGCGCCGGAAGTAGGATGCCGGGCACCCGGAATGAAGAGGATCCTTCAGGAGCAAGCAGTTCCAGGGGTGCCGCGGATCGGGCGGCAGCCCCAAGGCTGTGGGAGTCTACAGGAACGGCCAGTTCACGGGGTGCCGCGGATCGGGCGGCAGCCCCAAGGCTCATGTACTGCCAGGATGCTGGTGGTCGGGAGGCCGTATCGGCTGCAGCCCCCCTGGGAGTTGGGAGGCTCCAGGGGGATTCGGGAGATGAGGAGGAGTCAGAAGAGGAGAGGGACGGTGATGGAGGACGACCCCTGCGCCTGCCCCCATTCGGTGAGTTGGCATGCGCTGGCGCCTGGGGTTCTGCAGGGGAAAAGGGCAGGATAGTGAGGTGCTGCGCCTGCTGAGGCTTTTAGTGAAGGGACAAGTCAGGGGTAGTGGTCAAGGGGTTCAGGGTCAAGTTAGTGTGGATAGTTTGAGGGGTCAGGGGGTAGGGGTTGGTTCTTTTCTCCCTGGGTGTGAACTGGCTCCGCTAGGTTTACATGTGCCATCTGAGGTGCAGGAGAAGATTATTTGGGGTGAGTATGTGGATCTCCTTTCCCTCGTTCCGCCGGACAAGGAGTCAATGGACAGACCGCGGCGTGGTGAACAATTGGAAGGCGAGAAGGGTAAGGCTATCCCGCGCACGTTTGGTAATTGGCTGCAGGGATTTAATATCTTTGCTAGTGTTCTAGTGCGTCGCTTCCCAGAGAGGGCCCCTTCGCTATTTGGCTATCTGGACTTAATTTGGGCCGCTTTCAAGATTTATGGGGGGCAATGCTGGTTCAAATACGGACCAGCAATTCCGCCAGAAGATGGCGGCGTGTCCGGGCATGGGTTTTGGGGTGCAAGACGGCAGCCTGTTGTTGCTACTGATGACACCGTGTTGTTCCTCTCCCTTTCCGGGGGCTGCCAGCGTTCCTACAGGTACGTCGGCGGGTCAGAGGAAGGGAGTCTGTTGGCTCTTCAACGAGAGCCAATGTAAGTGGTTTAGTTCCTGTAGATTCTGGCACGAGTGTGCCCACTGCGGGGGAGCCCACCCGGCTCTTCGCTGTTTCAGGAAGGGTAGACCATCCGCCGCCAAGGGCTCTGGTAGGGACGACGTTTCTCGCGGCGAGGACTCCGGTGAGCGCGGAAAAGATGCGACCGTGGCTAGACAGGTATCCTAAGCGGGACGTCGTGAGCCTTTTGTTCAACGGATTCACAACGGGTTTCTGGATTCCATTCGTTCTGTCGGACGAGGGTCGGTTTGCCGACAACCTTCGGTCCACTTGGGGAAAAGAGGGCTTATTACAGGAAAAATTGGAGGCGGAGATTCAACAGGGCCGCATGGCCGGCCCCCTTTCATTCCCCCCCCATTCCACAATCTGAGAGTGTCTCTGTTGGGATTGGTACCCAAAAAGGATCCCGGAGCGTTTAGGTTAATTCACCATCTCTCGTACCCTTCGGGGGCGTCGGTTAACGATGACATTGACAGGGATGTGTGCAGGGTGCGCTATGCTTCCTTCGACTCGGCATTGCTCCTCCTTCGGCAGGCCGGTCGTGGGGCGTTATTAGCGAAATCGGACATTGAGTCCACCTTTCGTTTGTTGCCGGTCCATCCGGATTGTTTCCACTTGTTAGGGTGTTTTGCTAACGGTTCCTACTATTATGATATGTGCATGCCCATGGGCTGCGCTATCTCTTGTTCTTATTTCAAACTGTTCTTCTTTTTTGGAGTGGGTCACGGCAAGAGTGTCGGGTTTGGGTTCCTTGACCCATTACCTGGACGACTTTTTTTGTTTGTCGGTCCGTCGGGTTCTCAGGATTGCTTTTCTTTGCTCCAGGCCTTCCGCCGTGTGGCGTCGGATTTCGGAGTTCCAGTTTCAGAATAGAAAGCGGTCGGCCCGGTGTTGGTTCTTTCGTTTCTGGGTATCGAAATTGATACCGAGAGCATGGTTTTTTGGCTCCCGGAGGAGAAGTTGGAGGTGTTACTTCGTCTGGTGGACTTGGTCAAGGGTTCCAAGTAAGGTTCAGTTGCGTCAAATGCAGGGCCTTTTGGGGCACTTGTTTTTCACATGTCGGGTTTTACCGATGGGTCGGGCATTTTGTCGCAGATTGTCCTTGTCCCTTCCATTACATTTGGATCACGAGGCGCCTTCGGGCAGATCTGGCAGTGTGGAGCTCCTTCCTACGCCGTTACAATGGGCACTCTTGCTGGTTGAGGGAGGCCACCTCCAATGCTGCGTTAGAGCTCTTTACCAATGCCTCGGGGTCCGTTGGCTTCGGGGCGTATTTTCGGGGCCAGTGGTGCGCGGGTGAGTGGCCGGAGGAGTGGCGGTCTTCCCCGTTTTGACGGATTTTGACTTTTTTTGGAGCTTTTTCCGATAGTGGTCGCGCTGGAACTGTGGGGTGAGGATCTGCGAAATCCCACGGTGGTCTTTCACACAGACAACATGAGTGTGGTTCATGTGATTGCTTGGTCGTCCTCCTCGTCCCCACCAGTTTTGGCTCTTCTCTGTCACCTTGTGCTCCTTAGTCTGCAGTTTAATGTTTGGGTGCGGGCGCGGCATGTCCCGGGTGTGCAAAATGTGATGGCTGATGCATTGTCTCGATTGCAGTAGGAGCGGTTTCGCGAGGCAGCACCGGAGGCGCGGCGGATCGGTCTGCGGTGTCCGGACTCCTTATGGAAGCTCGATTTCGAGGCCTGATGGGCTTGGTATCGGACTCCTTGGCGGAGTCTTCCGGGAAGGCATATCGGGCAGTGTGGAGACAGTGGCTGTCGTCAGCACCGGACATGAATGTATCCACGGAAACAGGGCGTCTGGAGGTGACTCTTGTGCTGTTGGAGGACATGGTCACGTGAGGTATGTCTTGCGCGGCAGCAGAAAAGGCGCTGGCTGCTCTGTCCTTTTTGTTCCGTTTCATGGGTTGGCGGGATTTCACCAAGGAATTTGGGATTCAGAGGGTGATAAAGGGGTGGCGGCTGTGGCGGCGGATTCTTGGAGATGTTGCGGCGGATTCTTTCAGTGTTGCCGACGGTCTGTAGTTCGGAGTATGGTTCCAAGTTATTTAGTTTGCCCGTCTCGTTCTGCTTCATTGGAGCTTTTCACATCGGCGAGTTGGTTGCCCCTAGTAAGGGGAAGGCCTCACCGTTGGCATTGTCTGATGTGCGGTGGTCTACTTCCACCGTTGACATTCTTGTGCAGTGATCTAAGACGGACCAGGCGGCCCGGGGTGCCTGGGTTAGTTTAGGGGCCACTAGGGACGAAGTCTGTCCGGTTGGGGCCTTTCACAAATTTCTGAAGGTGCGTCCGGAGCGGGGGGGCCCTTTGTTAGCTTACTCGGATGGGTCACCCCTAACGCGGTATCAGTTCTCGGCGATGCTGCAAAAAGCATTGGCCGCTGGTGGGATGGATGGTAAAGGGTTTTCGGCCCATTCCTTTCGGATTGGGGCAGCCACTCAGGCAAGTGTATTGGGCTACTCGGCTGCGGGCATTTGACGCATTGGTAGATGGGAGTCGGGGCGTTTTAAGTCATATGTCCATCCTCATATGCTGTAACCCTCTTCTCGTTGTAGGTGGTCGGCCCCGGTATGTGTGGATTATAGGGCATTCCTATGTGTACTGGGCAGCTCGGCGAGCAGAAGACCGGGCCTACGGTCGGAATTTGGGGTTCTCATTTGACTTGGCCCGAGTCCAGTGGAAGGGCATTAGGGGCCTCCGATGGCAGCAAATATAACCAGAATTCGTGGCCCTGCGTAAGTTTGTCTCAGGGCCAGTGGTGGCGGTGGTCCATGCGGGAGGAAATGACTTAGGGGAATCCAGCACAGTGGATCTTCTCCACGCGATTCGGCACGACTTGGCGAGGTGCATGGCGATATTTCCGGACATGACCTTGGTTTGGTCGGAGGTGGTTTCCAAGCCGTGCTGGTGCGCACTGCCGCACTCCCGCGGTTTGGAGAAGAGCCAGCGCAAGCTTAACATTGCCGTAGGAAAATTCGTACGGCGGCTGGGTGGGGTGGTCGTCCGACACGTGGAGCTGGGAGGTGATAGCCAGGATTTTATGAGGAAGGACGGGGTACACTTAAATGCCATAGGGTTGGATATCCTTAACACAGGTTTACAGAGCGGGATTGAGGCTGCGCTGTCGGCGGGGGGCGCGATGACGGCAGGAGGCGTGAAGGGAAGTCGTCATCACGGTGGCGGGAATCCTGGCCAGCGCAGGCAGAAGTGAAGAAGTTGCCGAGGAGGCTTGGGGAGTCTCAGCCTGTTGGGAGCTGATGGCGGAGGCAGGCTGCTCTGGACTCATGGTATGTGGGGATAGACCTGTCTGTTGGGCAATCACCCCAACAGCTGACAGTATGGTTATGTTGCTGGCATGTAAGAATGAATAAAGCTGTGGCCGTTGCCCTTACCCAACTTAATATGGTCTCTTGTGTGTCATTGGGAAAGGGGGCAATGGGTTGGTTGGGCATTATATTTAGACAGCAGTCATGTTCACTTTTAAATGTGGATGTACATTTGTGTGAGGTATTTGTGTCTGAGTGAAGGGGTGTGTTTGTATATATATTTTTTGTTTGAATGCAGGGGTGTGTTTGTATGTAATATTTGTCTTAGATTGCAAGAGTGTGCTTGTATGTTGTGCTGGTGTTTGACTGCTTGGATGTATGCACATACATACATACTTAAACAGATATTCACACACATTAACACACAGATGCATGTAAATACACCGACACATACACACAAATGCATATATACACCAACACATACACACACACATAGATACACACCGACATGCACCCTGACACACAAAAACATTGATACATGCCCACACCATGACACAGATACACACTGACATAAAAACACACACCCTGACACACAGATGTGTGCGCGCACACAGACACAGTAGCACACTGGCATATATATATACACACCGAGATACACTCCCTGACACACACACGCTCATACACATACAAACACTCATACTCACACACACATCATACACACAGTCATACTCATACACTCAAACTCATACACACACTCATACGCATACACACACATACACACACACACTCATACTCACACGCAAGTGATTTTTTTTTTAAATAGCTCCAGCCACCCTCCTGTCAGCTTACATTATGTGCCAGGAGAGTGGCTTGGAGTCCTGCTGCTGCTCTGGGAGTGAGGGGTCTGGAGCTCTTCATGCTCCTCTCCCCTCAAGCTGCGGCTGCCTCCTCTCCCGTGCTGTCTCCCTGCAGGATGCTGGGAGGAAGTGACAGGCTGTAGCTTTCTTCCAGCCAGCATATCTACTTCCAAAATTAGAATATCTACTTTGTACTATCCCACTTAGAGTCCCAAAGAAAATACTTCAATTGTTCCATGGTCTATTTGTATCTTATGTTTGGGGTAACAAAAAACCCAGGATTGCTCTTAAAGTTATGACAGCTAGATTAGCAGAAGGAGGTCTATCCTTTCCGAATATATGTTATATCCACGACACAGTAATGTTTTCACACTATTTAGAATGGTGAAATAATAATTCAAAGCTGAAAGCATGGTATATATTTGAAAAGAGCTTATGTAATAGCTTTGACACTTTGACCTTTGGATTGATAAACTTTTTTAAACTTACCTATTGATAATTTAATTATCTCCCATACTTTAATCTATAATACCAATAAAGAAATACTTTTTTGCTCAAAATCAAATTTCCTCAAATGCCCCTTTGGAAATGTTCAAATTTTTCATTCAAGATCTTAATTTATCTGGTTGGTTAGTTAGAGATGGGATAAAAATTCAGGACCTATGCGATATCTCTGGTATTAGCAGCTTTCCAAGTATAAAAGAAAAAATTGAAGTTGTAAATAAAGAATATTTCACTTTTTAAGAATAAAAAACTTTCTTTATAAGGTAACTATAATTAAAGATTCACCTTTTGACAAGATCCTTTTTGGAGAGGTTAAAAATAAATCTTCAGCAGTTAGAAGATCTTTGGAGGTATTTAACCAAGAAGTAAAATACAATACGATCTCTAGATGGGAAACCAAACTAAATAAATCTTTTTCATGCCAGGATTGGTCAAAAGTATTTGAAGCTTTAAGGAAAACGGTCCATTGTACAAATATACAGGAAACATAACTTAAAGGACCACTATAGTGCCAGGAAAACATACTACTTTTCCTGGCACTATAGTGCCCTGAGGGTGCCCCCACCCTCAGGGTCCCAATCCCGCCGGGCTGGATGGAGAGGAAGGGGTTAAACACTTACCTTTTTTCTCCAGCGCCGGGCTCCCTCTGTGCTGGAGACTCTCCTCCTCCTTTCCCCGTCATCGGCTGAATGCGCATGCGCGGCAAGAGCCGCGTGCACATTCAGCCAGTCTCATAGGAAACCATTCTCAATGCTTTCCTATGGACGGTGGCGTCTTCTCATTGTGAAAATCACAGTGAGAAGCGCGAAAGCGCCTCTAGCGGCTGTCAATGAGACAGCCACTAGAGGCTGGATTAACCCTAAAGTAAACATAGCAGTTTCTCTGAAACTGCTATGTTTACAGCAGAAAGGGTTAATCGTAGGTGGACCTGGCACCCAGACCACTTCATTAAACTATTCCATAGATGGTATATGGTCCCTACGAAAATATGTAAATTCCAAGCTAACTCCTCAAATATCTGTTGGCGTTGTAATAGTGAATGTGGCTCATTCAAACGTGTGGTGGGACTGTCAGGAATTGGATATTCTTAAACTGGAAATATCTAAACTTTTTATTGATTTAAAATTAAATATTACGCTATCTCCAGAAAGATTTTTTTTCCATTTAGACTTCCCGAAAATGGATAAATTCTCTCAATATTTGACTATACATGTTTTGATGGCTGTCAAACTGTGCATTGCTAGAAAATGGAAAAATAATATATCTCCCTCTATAACAGAGATTAAAACCCAGATTCAATATCAAAGTCTAATGGAAAAGGCGGTGTATTTTAGATAATAATATCAGCTCCTACAATAAGATTTGGGGGAAATGGTTTGACTACTATAAAGAATAAACTATCTACGCCTTACTTAAATTAATAACCCTGGCATAGATGCATTTGTAAGATAAAACATAGATAATAACTTTCCTGAAAATGGTTCTAGCTCTAAATGAATATTTTAGAGAAGCGACATTAACTCTGTCCACCTCCCAGTTCTCGATGGCTGACCCGATATTTCTTTTTTATGTTGTATGTCTTTTTATGTACCTTTGTATGCACTGTAATGTATGTACTCATATGTTGAGGTTTATTCTATGATGAAACGACTATTATTGTTTAATACTTGTTTAATTCTACAAAATTATGATAAAAAAAAAGTGTCAAAAAAATTCAAATAACCTTAAAGTCAAACAAATTAAAGTCAACATTTTGTGAACATATGTAAGGGGGGCTTAGGAAAGCATTGGATTGGCTGAGATTGACAATTCTGATGATCTCAGCCAAGGAGTCAATGAATCAATGCATCTCTATGGGGAAAGTTCAGTGTCTCCATGCAGAGCGTGGAGACACTGAACGTCAGTGCTGCACCTCTAGTGGCCTTCTGAGTGACTGGCAATGGAAACACTGCCTTTTCTCTGAAAGGGCAGTGCCTACAGCAAAAAGCTTGCAGGGACTGACTGTACTCACCAGAACATCTGCAGTAAGCCTTTAACAACAACAAAGAAAAAGACGGTGCCTTTGCAGGATAATAGATTACATGACGAGTTGAAGGTTTCACAGAGCCAAGTGCTCTCTATCTGTTCATTTTCTGATGCTACTAATAGGTGACAGGCATTTAATTAACTCATTATATTCCTTATGGATATTGCAGTATGTGTTTTTCTATATGTTTCCAATAATGAGACATTGCAGGTACTGTACACATGTGTATTTGAAACTGCACTGTTTATAATGTCTATAATGCAAGATATTTTTTCTGATCCGTTAAAGGTAACTGCACTGTCAGAAAGTTGAACAGTGAGATTGATAACATTTTAGCAGTTTTGACGCTGTCAATAATTACTTGACAAGAGACTGTCATTTACCATTGTAATGGCTGATTCTGAGTTCTGTTCAACTGTTGTCATGGGTAATTACACACAATAGTATCACAGCAAAAAAAAATATATATATATATTCACTTTTTTTGAAGCTGCAAAAGAAATGTAAAATAAATTCAACAATAAACAACAATTACAGTGAAATAAAGAGTAATATGTTGCTCCATGTAAAGCACAAGACGTGTTTTCTTTGTGTTTCAATAATTGAATTACCGTAGTTGCAGTTGATTTTCTATGACACTATTCAGCATTCAGCAGAGCACTGCCTTTTAGAAGAATGAACAGGTAGACTCGGGCTGACCTGGCCTCCAAAACTATCTCCCGAGATTACAGGCTGTTCAACAAATAAACAACTAGAAACAATATTTGTGCTTGGCCGCCTGCTGGGAATGAAATACTTTTTATTTATTTATTTTTATAGTAAATTTAGTTTGTGATTGGATTTCTTGTATAAAATGAAACGGCATCTCAAAAACTGAAAATTAGCTGTCATTGCATTGAAGTTTTATTATGGTCCAACTTCTGCGTGGAACTACACCCTGCGGAGATTCTTTAGTGATTTTTTTTTCTGTTTCTGTTAGAATTTTGGGGTCTGAAGACCTGTTTTCTTTACTTGGAAATTAGAAAATATGTTTTGTTACAATTTGAACCTTCTTGTATCGTGTCATGCCTTTGTCAATTTTGAGTGAGAATTTAAAAGAAAACGAAATCGGAAAACTAGCTACCGCTGGAAGATGTGTAGAACCTAGTGACCTTATATTGCATCTGTCAATTCTTATTATAGTGTGCGTCCTAAAAAAAATTAAATTTCAACATATTATACAAGCCAAGCCATTCTGTTGGGAATTTATGTTCAATCAAACTAAATACAAGAAGTTGGGTGCAATTACTGGTCTACCATGTCTATCATCCTCAGTGAGATTCTGATTAGGCTAATGGGAGTTAAAATATACATCTGATGTAATGGGATAGTGAGACACCAATTTGCTAAACAGTGTTTGTGGAATATAAAACCAATAAACCTCATCCAGTGGTTGGCTAAGCCTGAATTTTAGGTTTTACATAGCAAGTAACCATTTTTTAAAAAAAATTTTAAAATTCTTTATTTTTGTTGTGCACAATATTAACATATAACCTTGGTGCGCCACAACAGCGACATCAGGGTGAATTGGTGAACATTACAATGAACAATAAAGTTGTGACATTCGCTAAACAGGCACATTTTTATGTTAGAGAGATTAGTATTTCAATAGTTTAGGTTCTCGTTTAAGTGGGTTAGCGAGGTGCACATGTCAGGAAAGGGTAAACAGAGGAGTGACATAGATACGAAGTATGACATGTGCAATCATTGTATGAACACGGCTTTACAATGTAGTATACGTTAGGTTAATTCTATCCTATCTCTTGTCTGGCTAGGCAGGGAATAAGTGGTTGCATATTGTGCTAGACTTAAACCAGAAATAAGCCTACAGGAAGCATATAACAAGCATGTGTGAAAATACTACTGATGGTTATAGATTTGAGGTGATCTAAACAAAGGAAATATGTAAGATACGAATAAAAGAGCCTCTGCAGACATGGAGCATGTGGAGTAAGAGAAGGCATTGAGAAAACATGTACAAAGAATTACACAAGCTTAACTAGCCTTTATGGTTTCTGCTCAGTTGATTTACATGAGAAGATTACTGCACATTCCAAGATAAAAGTAAAGGAAGTAATGAAAATGATAAAGAGGATGGAACCAGAAGAGAGCAAGAAAAAAAACAGCCATATTGCTAATATTGCAGAACAAATGATATGTGACATTGCTCATACGATGGATCTGGTCTCTGCTTCAGCGTATCCCCGTAAGTGACAAGGATGGGGAACATTTTTGAGAGTTCCTGTTAGCGTCCATAGTGCAGTGCCAGAGTACTGTTCCCCTCCAGCCTGAATCATCCTTGGTCCACATGCTTGGAGACACTCTGGTCTGGGGTTTCCAGATGGTGAATTTCCCTGTCGGCGGTTTTTCTTCGGCCTGTGTGGTCGGTGCTTTAAGGCTAAGGCCCGTGAGGCTCTTTTCCCAGGAGGACGGGTTACAGGATAGATTGCGGGCGAGATTTGCCCTGAGGGGATTTTCTCCTCTCCATCATGGTGCTACTGTGTCATTCTGCCTGTAGCTTAAACAATGCTCTTTGCCGCTCTCTTAGTTTAAGCCAGCATCGCTGGGCTTGCTTTATGATTGTGCCGGTTAGTGTGCTGTACGGCTCCTCTCCTCTAGGGCTTCATGAGGCATCCACACTGCCGCCATCTTGGGAGGTAGGTCTTTGGAGTGCCGTGCCTCTCATTCTCCACCTCTCCAGAGCTATCCGCAGTGGGGACCGGGATAACCCCCCTGGCCCACAGGGGGGGGACGGGTCTGGCAGGCATCTCAGAGGCTAGGCGTTCGGCAGCCAAGTAGGGAGACAGGGAAGCGGCCGTCCACCCCGCTCCCAACTCGAGTAGACCGCAGTCCCCGAAGCTTCATTCAGCCCTTCAGCGTCCCAAAGCTCCCGATCTCGGGGTCTGCCACCCAGTCCACCGCTGCAAGCAAGTTTCTTGGGCTCCTTGCGGGTGTCAGAGCTGCAGGAATAGCCTAAGAGGCCAGATTTCTCCGGAGCCTCTCCTGCATGCGACCGGTCAGCATGGCGGTCCGGCCCCACCCCCAGCAAGTAACCATTTTAATGGACATAAAAATTAAAAAATGACACTTGAACTAATACAGTTGTAAAGTAAGTAAACTCACTTTCATGCTTTTTTGTTTGTATGCTTAAAATTATTATTATTATTTTGTTCGAAACCTTTTGTGTTCCTCTAACAAGCTGTGAACAGCACTTATGCCTATGGTCAATCCAATTACTCATTTATACGTTACTATTTATTTATTTTGCTTGTTTATCACTGTATGAAGCATCTGACTATAGTGATGTCGCAAACATAAAATTTTCGGTTCGCGAACGGCGAACGCGAATTTCGGCAAATGTTCGCGAACCCGTGAATCGGGCGAACCGCCATAGACTTCAATAGGCAGGCGAATTTTAAAACCCACAAGTTGTTTCAAGGGGACTAACACCTGGACTGTGGCATGCAAACTCCGATCCGCGGCTGCATCTTGCAGCCGCTTAGTAGATAACTCCCTAATTCCCACGGTATTAGGGAGTTATCTACTAAAAGGCTGAAAGACCTAAATTGGTCTTTCAGCCACATTTACTAATACTAAGTAAAGATTACTTAGTATTAGTAAATTCTGCCCCTACTCGCTATATCGCGAGTAGGGGCATGTCTAGTAAGCAGTGAGCAGCCAGTGGCTGCTCACTGTAAAAAAAAAAAACACAAAAAAAAATCTGTTGGCTCCCACCCCTGTGCGACGGGTGGGGGCCATAAATTAAAATGGGGAGGGGACCTACTGCCCTCCCCCCGGCCCCCACCCTTGAGCGGTGGGTGGGGGCCATAAAGATAATGAGGGGGGGACCTACTGTCCTCCCGCCCCCCACCCCTGGGCGGCGGGTGGGGCCATAAATTACAATGGGGGGAGGACCTACTGTCCTCCCCCCTGTCTCCCACCTCTGGGCGGCGGGTGGGGGCCATAAAGATAATGAGGGGGGGGACCTACTGTCCTCCCCCCCGCCCCCACTCCTGCACGGTGGGTGGGGGCCATAAAAATAATGAGGGGGGGACCTACTGTAATTTTACTCATAACACTCTGATTGGTGGATTAAATATATTAAATATTCCGAAGAACTTTCCCACGCTGTATAAAATGACACAGAGCACTCTGATTGGTGGATTTCAAACCAACCAATCAGAGTGCTGTGACAGGTAAATGTAGAGACTTACCTGTCAGTCTCTTCATTTACCTGCCAGAGCACTCTGATTGGATGGCTTAAACCCACCAATCAGAGTGCTCTGAGCCTAATTGCAGGGCGGGGCAAGGCTTTATAAGCCTTCCCCCACCCTGCAGAGCTCAGTCTGCGCGGAGCCCTCGCCGGGTGAACATGGATTAATTTTTTTTTTATTTTTTTTTTAATTGCGTCGGTTATTATGGTTTTTTATTTGGCCTTTTTGGGGGCTGAAAAAAGAAGATTTAGAAGAAAGAAAACATTGAATGGTAAGTTTTATTTTTTTTTACAGGTACTTAGTTAAAGGTCCCCCCCCCCTCATTATTTTTAGGGTGAGGGGGGTAGGTAGGGGGTTAATTTGTTTTTTTGGGGGGGAGGGGGGGGTGACTAGGGGTTTGGGGACCCCTAGTCACCTGGGGGGGACACATTTTTTTTAGGCCCCCACCCGCCGCTCAGGGGTGGGGGCCAGGGGGAGGACCTTAGGTCCCCCCCCTTTTTAGTATTTAGGGCCCCCACCCGCTGCTCAGGGGTGGGGGCCAGGGAGGAGGACATTAGGTCTCCCCCCCTTTTTAGTATTTAGGGCCCCCACCCGCCGCTCAGGGGGAGGGCCAGGGGTGAGGACATTAGGTCCCCCCCTTCTTAGTATTTAGGGCCCCCACCCACCACTCAGGAGTGGGGGCCGGGGGGGACAGAAGTTCCCACCCTATTGTTTTTTTTAGGGCCCCCACCCACAGCTCAGGGGTGGGGGCCGGGGGGAGGACAGTAGGTTCCCCCCCCCATATCATTGAGTAAACTTTGACAACCCCCCCTCCCCCACCCCCGAGCGGCAGGTAGGGGGGTTGTCAAAGTTTACTCAATGATATGGAATAGGGGGCGGACCGAACATTGCATATGTTCGCCCGCAGTGGCGAACGCAAACAAGCGATGTTCGCCAGGAACTATTCACCAGCGAACTGTTCGGGACATCTCTATCTGACTACACTGACATCAGGTGGAATTTATTTTTTACTGTTAGGGACTAAAGTCTCCTACTGTAATATTTAAACATGAAAGATGCACTAAACTAGAGACAAGATGGATGGCCACTTGGCCAGCATCTAGTGCACACACATAACAACATGGAGGCACACTGCTTCAAAATGGAGGAGCAGAGCCTCAGCAGGTGTGTGCCAGACACACAAACCATGTACACGTATCATGCAGTAGTCAGTGGAGGATTAGCCAGAACCATTACTGGGGTAATGTAATTAAGATTGGGTCTGTTGATACGATTGCTGGTGGCTAGCCATTGCTGTCACATCAAACGTGTGGCAGATGTTTTCTGAGATCATCATAACACAACAAACTAGAGTACATTTTCCTGGAGATAAGCTCATTTTTTATTAAGTTTGTTTCAATTTACAAGAGCCTCAGTGCTGAGAAAAAATGCAGAGCTCCTGTATTGTTGGTTCTGGGAGTGTAAGGTGAGGCCCATAGGCGTGCACAGCCTATTGCATAAGGACCCTAAAGGACAAACACACACGCCGCGTATATATATATATATATATATATACATACACACACACTGCTGTGTGTGTGTGTGTGCTGTGTGTGTGAATGCGCTGTGTGTGTGTGTGAAGGTGCTGTGTGTGTGAGGATGCTGTGTGTGTTTGTGAGGGTGCTGTGTGTGTGTGTGTGTGTGTAAGGGTGCTGTGTGTGCGTTAGGGTGCTGTTAGTGTGTGTGTGTAAGGGTGATTTATGTGTGTGGGTGCTGTATGTGTGAGGGTGCTGTTAGTATGTGTGTGTGCTGTGTGTGTGTGTGTGTGTGTAAGGGTGCTGTGTGTGTAAGAATGATGTATGTGTGAGGGTGCTGTTAGTGTGTGCTGTGTAATGGTGTGTGTGGGTGCTGTTTTTGTGTATTGTGTGGGGTGGGGGTACCGTTTAGTTAATATCCCCCCTCCCTTCTTACCTTTTGCAGGGAGGGAGGACTGTGCTGCTGCCACTCCTGGTGGTCCAGTGGTGAGTGAACTCTAGCCTGTGGGGTAGAGTTCACTCTCGCGAGATCTGAGCTTTGCCGCAGCAACGCAGGCTAGAGGCTACCCAGCAGGCTAGAGTCCTCGTGAGAGGAACCCGGCGGAGCTGCTGGCTAGAGCTCCCCAGGTCCTCTCCTGCCTGTGGGCCGCTGAGGGAGATCTATGATCTCCCTCACCAGCCCATGGAGGCACATAGGGTGGGCCGCGGGGATAAGGGTGTGCCCAGGCACACCCGGCACACCCCGTGCGCACGCCTACGGTGAGGCCTGAAGAAGAGAGATGAAGATTGAGATGGAGAGTTCCCTCTCACCACTGGGACCACCAGGGACTGCAGGAAATGTCCCCCCTCCCAGGCAAAGGCAAGCAGAGAGGGGGGATATTCAAATAATAATTATTCTTTTTTTAATAAAAAATTTTTTTTATAAAAGTGTATATTTATCTGCCCTCCTACCCCACAGACCCACATTAACTCCTCCTTTACACACAATTACCCCCATACACACACACACTATTCCCCCATACACACACACTGCCCCTCCATACACACACACTGCCTCCCATACACACACACTGCCCCTCTATACACAAACACTGCCCCCCCACACACACACTGCCCCTCCATATACACAAACAAACCCCTCACACACACTGTACCCCTTTTACACACTGCCCCCACACACACACTGTACCCCTCACACAACCTGCCCCACACACTGTACCCCTCACACTCACACTGTAGCCTTCATGCAACCTGCCCCCCACATACTGTACCCCTCATGCACAAACTGCCCCACATACACTGCACCCCTCACACACACATACTGCATCCTTTACATACACTACATCCATCACAAACACAATGCACCCCTGTACACTCACTGCACCCCACACATGCAAACACACACACACACTGCACACCTCACACTCACTCCACTACTCACACACACACACATATTGCACCCCTCAGACACACACATATTGCACCTCTCAGACACACTACTTCCCCTATCTCCTAGTACAGCCCCTATCCCGGCAGATCCCAGGTAAGTTGGCAAACTGTTCTTAAACAGTTTAACTACTTACTCTTGGAGGGCACTACTGGCATCATAACCACTACAATGTGCTGTAGTTGTTATTGTGTCTGGATTAATTCTTTAAATAATCTACCAGGTGTCATAATGTGTCATACATAGATACATTTTTATTTGTTCTGTTATGTGCTTTTTTAATTCTACAAACAGACTATTTCCTCCTGACCACAAATGCAATACCACCGGATGAAGATTACTTTACATATAACTGGATTCATTTCTGCTGCATGACCCAAAAAAATGTTGCACGAGCAGAAAGAATGCAAACACAAACACCGCCCCTGATTTGATGACGTGTGTAACCAACGGTTACTAAGGATTCCTTGTTAATCAGTTTCAACAATTAAAGGACAAATAAGAACTAAACTAGCGTAAAACATAGGAAACTGATAATACAACCAACACTGAAATGTCTGGCTACAGGTATCTTAAAGAAACACACACACTGCAAAGTATTTTTGGAATATATTAAGTTGGTAACTTTTCTATCATATTAATATCATAAACAAAGCATTTTTAAGCCCTCAGTATTGGCCTATCAAGCTTAACATTATAAAATTAATGAGTAAATCAGATTGGGTCTGACGATAAGACATACTAAATAGTTTGCCATTCGGCTAGTGCTCACTCAGGTCTCAAAATAGTTTTTGCTTACCTGTGCCATTACAAAGAGAACTATATCTATATCAGACTGATCCCACCCATAAGGGTAGTCCAGAACCAAAATGGCAGCAAGCTCCCTCTGCACGAGAGATACAGTAACCCTGGACAATCGTTTGGCCTCACCTGGTTTTTTTATGACTTCCACAGCATTACTGGCAGTAAAATGGTCAGTGAGTTGTGGCTTGTTTTGTGCGACTCTGGCTGAAAATCAGAAACTAATAAATAGTTATAGATAGTTTTCACGAAAGGATCAGCGCTAAATAGAATCACAAAAAAATAGATATTGAATTGTAAGGCAGTGGGAGGGGTTCCCTCTTGATACCCCACAATTTACAGAAAAATAAATAATAGGGAGTAAGTTGCGCCTAATAAAAATTGGAATATACCAAAATATTAACAAGGATAAAATACCCAATAAAACGCATAAAATACAAATAAAATAATAAAAGAAAATGTAAAAGTCTTAAAAGGAACAGCCAAACTGGATGAAATTAGACGTTCATGAGGGTTGGGCTCTCATAGTTCCAGAGGTCCATGTAAGACATAAGAAGAAAGACTCCAATGGTACAGTATATAGTGAGGTATGTATACAATACTGTA
This sequence comes from Pelobates fuscus, assembly GCF_036172605.1. Lineage (NCBI taxonomy): Eukaryota > Metazoa > Chordata > Amphibia > Anura > Pelobatidae > Pelobates > Pelobates fuscus. The sequence goes on along the minus strand of NC_086325.1, from coordinate 64,722,251 downwards.
CGGGTTTTATTCTACTCACATTTACCAGAGCTATATCCAGTGTGACATTCCACAAACTATTAATGTACTTGGAAATAACTTCAAACCTAATTGTATATAAAAGACTTTATTCATTTACTTTCAATGTATCCTGTTTGTGGCATATTGCCTTTATTCTGTTTCAACTCTCAAAGTATCCTTTTTTTGTGGCATATTGCCTTAATTCTTACTTTCAAGTGAATTGTTATGTCTAAGACAACGTTTCAACCCATAAACCTGGCAATTGTCTCCACTCTGATCCTGCTCAGGAACATGACAATGTGCCAATGATGAATACACAGAGGAGGAATCAGAGAGGCAGGATTATGAACTCAGCAGATTAAAATCTGTGCACCCCCTTAGGGTATTGACTTTAAGACTTAAACCTGGGACAATTCACTCACTTAGATCTTGAAGTCAGGGTTACTTTTATGTAGTGAAGATTATTTTCCTTAGAAGTAACCTTGTGCTAGATTATATGTATGACGTTTCATATATATATGTGTATAAAAAGACAGGTGAATTTTCTGGATTTTTATGTATTACAGTGTATTAGATAAATTGTATTCCTCACCTGAAGTTGTCCTTGCCATATACTTTTTTTTATGTGTATCAGTGCTACTTTTGTTTTATATTACTGCTATTAGTTACAGTCTTGCTGGAAATGATGGCTGAAGTTATTAAAATGTAACTTGCCGTATTCTTCATCTTGTTGTAATGGGTTAATGTCATCAGCTATCTACGACATGTCCTATTTTTCGTATTTTAAGCCAGACACAGAGACCTCCTTTGTACTACTTCTGATCGAAAAAGGGTAAAAAAATAAATTAAAAAGTCCAAGGCATCATAATTACAAGGACAGATACAAAAAGAAGATGAGTTACTTCATTTAACAAAGCTTCCTATTCACTACAAACCATCTGCAGAACCCAGCATCACACCTTATGTAAGCTGCACACTGGCTTTTGTGCTTAAAATATGGGAGTAAACATGATGAGATTACTGAAGAAAATCTCGAAAAAGTAAATGACTCTTATGCAAGACAAGTTTCAGTATTGTTTTCCTTAAAAAGAAGTGTGGCAAAAAACAATAATAGGAAAGTTTTGAAACTAATCATAATAGAATGGTATAGTATTCACCACAGCTTATGGCAATGCCATCGGTGTTACTATGTTGGTTCATTTAGAGCTTTTTTAAGAAAAAATTTTATTATCTTCTATTTTGTTCTGTACCTTTTTCTTTGCTTGGAAGTATTTTTGAATAGACAAGGGACAGCCTATGACAATAAAATATCACCCAAGGCAGCCCGTGACCAGTTAATAAAATGTAATGACAAAACTAGTACCTTGTTTCCTGTCAATCAATGGAATTGTCTTCAGGCACAAACTATGGTTTTAAATATCCTTGAATCAAAACTGCATTTGTATTAAATTGCCTAGTATTAATCTGCCGCCTCTTTTGCAGAGATTACCCAAGGTACACTTTGTCAGATCTCTCTTGTCAAAAATATGGTAAATCAATTGTTTCACTGATCCATAAAATTAAGAAATAGAGTTTACCACCCACTTAGGTATTCAATATTCAATAAGGTCCAGCCCGTGTAAAATCTGAATGTCAAAAAGTATTTTTATGAAACATTAGCAGAGACATACCATGTTGAACAATTATTTTTGGTTAAAAAAAAACTTTTTATTTTTGTAAACATATTTCTTTTTCTAATTGTCAGCAATGGGATACAGAAAAAAGAATGAGAAATGGTAAAAAAAAAAAAATAGTACAGAAATTAAAAGGCTGTCAGTTCAATCATACAAATATGTCAAACATTTTTACAAAACAAACAAGTATGCACAAATTAAATACAAGAATAATGAGAGAGAATTTAAATAAATACAATTGTATTATAAGGAAGGGAAGTGGGTTATAGAAAAAGAAAAAAAGGACAAAAAACAAATAACATACAAAGGAAAGAGAAGACAGGAAAAAAAGACTAAATGAAAACAAGGAACCAAGAGTAGATAGTATCTGACCAAAGACCAGGGCCGGATTAACATAGGGGCTGATGGAACTGCAGCTCCAGGCCCAGGCCCCTGGAATTGGCCCATTGTACACACACTACTCTTAGGGTTGCCAGGTATTTCTCATGTATTTCTTATGGTTGCCAGGTATTTCTCAGAAGTATTTCCCAGGTATTTGAGGCTGCCTAGCCGGTGCTGGCAATACAAATGTCTGTCTCAGTATAAACAGAGATTATTCTGCAATACCAGCGCCAGCCAGTAGGGGTCGCTGTTTGTGCGGAGAGAGGCAGGGATAAGAAGTTACAGCATCTCCCTCCCTGCCTCTATCTACTCATTGATCCACAGGAGAGCAGCTCTGCACAGAGAGTCCAGACAGCAGTTTCGAGCCTGCGAGACATGAGGACAGTCTCTCAGCGTTCCCATGTCTCCCAGCCAGTGTCCCTAGTGTCTCAGTGTCCCCGTGACTCCCAGTGTCCCTGGTGTCTCTCAGTGTCCCCATGTCTCCCAGTGTGCCTAGTGTCTCTCTGTGTCCCTAGTGTCTGTGTCCCTAGTCTCCCAGAGTGCCCTAGTCTCTGTGTCCCCATCTATCTCAGTGTCCCCAAGTCTTACAGTGTCCTAATTTCTCTAAGTGTCCCCTAGTGTCCTAGTGACATCGGGACACTGGGAGACATGGGGATACAAACAATAGGGGACACTGGGTGACATGGGGACACTGAGAGACATGGAAACACTGGGGGACACAGGGAGACATGGGGACACTGGGTGACTTTGAGACTTGGGAGATATGGGGCACTCCCAATGTCCCCATGTTTCCCAGCCAGTGTCCCTAGTATCTCAGTATCTCCATGTCTCCCTGTGTCCCCCAGTATCTCCATGTCTCTCAGTGTCCGTAGTGTGTCACTGTCCCTAGTCTCCCAGTGTCTCAGTGTCCTAATGTCTCCCAGTGTCCCCATGTCTCCTAGTGTCTCAGTGTCCCCTAGTATAAAAGCAAAAATCCTGAGGCACTCACTGTGATAGATTTAAGCAGGTTTATTGGACACCGTAACGTTTCGACCTGTACCCAGGTCTTCATCAAGTCTCCAGTGTCCCCTATGTATCAGAGTGTCTCAGTGCCCCTATGTCTCCCAGTGTACCAGGTGTCTCCCAGTGTCCATAGTGTCTCAGTGCCCCCTAGTCTCTCAGAATCCCCTAGTATCTCAGTGCCCCCATGTCTCACAGTGCCCCCAAGTGTCTCAGTGTCCCCTAGTATAAATAAAAAAATATCAGGCACTCACTGTGATAGATTTAAGCAGGTTTATTGGACACTGCAATGTTTTGACCTGTACCCAGGTCTTTATCGAGTCTCCAGTGTCCCCTATATATCACAGTGTCCCCTATGTATCACAGTGTCTCAGTGCCCCATGTCTCCCAGTGTCCCCTCATGTCTCAAAGTCACCCAGTGTCCCTATGTCTCTGTGTCCCCAAGAGTCTCAGTGTCCCTAGGTCTCCCAGTGTTCCCTAGTATCTCAGTGTCCCCATGTCTCCCAGTGTCCCAATGTCTCTCAATGTCCCCTAGTGTCCTAGTGACATGGGGACACTGGGAGACATAGGGACACAGACACTAAGGGACTGGGAGACATGGGGACACAAACATGTCTCCTTTTTGTGTATGTTCACCCCTTTCGGCAGTTCTGGTTATGTGATTTGTGTCAGTGGCCCACCCTTTTACCCCATCCATAGACTTCCTGCTTTACTGGACACTGCTGTTAGGGGGTATGGTATGGGACGGGTTTTGAAAGATGAAAGCGTGAGATTAGCATAGGGTATGTGTTTTCTCATAGCTGCATCCTATGAGTTTCCCTCCAGCACCATCTCCATCAGATACATGACGCTTAAGAGGTAGGACTGTTTTAGTGTTGTTGGTCAATAAGATTTTGTAATTAGGCCCATCATAATTGTCAGCACCAGGCCAACTGGGCTCTTAATCTGGCCCTGCCAAAGACCAGCTTTGATAAGAAGGTAAATTATAAAGGGAGGGTGATGAAGTTCTGGTCAAGACTTGATATAATCATATATACCACTCTCAATAAATGACATACCTGGTAAACGTCTTGGGAATTATAGCGATACTTACCTGCTCCATGCCGAGCAGTTGCTCTCTCACTGTGCGGCCTGATCGATCCATGCGGTGATGCGGCTGGAAACCTGTTGTTCAGATGCTGCCTGCTCCAAGGGCGTGTCCTTATTTTGATTTTGTGATGTCACGCCTGGACCAATCAGAAAACTTGTTAGCCTATATAAAGCCTGTTTAGGCCCTTACTCATTGCCCTATCGTGGTTTCGGTTTAGTTACACATTTAGTGCTTCAAGCAACTCTTTTGTCATTTCCTGTTATTGACCTTGGCTTCGTTTTGACTTTGAGAACTTCTGGTATCCTGACCTAGCTTGTGTATTGACCTGTGTATGTCTGTTATCCTGACCAGGCTCGTTTTTTGTGTTTCCGTATTGCTGTATTTCTGACCTCGACCATTCCAAACGTTGATTCTATCTTCTAATATGTTAAGTTTGGCCACTCTAATGCCCGGTAATACGACTATTTGGACCCTCATTTTGTGGGTATCCTCTTTCGTATGTGTTAGGGCAATGACACCCGTGACAGGAATAGGTGCAATCTACCACACGCCAACCTAGCTGGTGTAATTGGGTTGACTTTAGGATGTGGCCCATTCTCATGCTATGAATTTCTCAAATTTGAAGAGAGGTGAAAAAAGCCTTAGCAAATAAAAGACGTGAGAAAAGCTTTATATTAAACACAATAGATCTACCAAACCAGGAAACTGCATCACTAATTAAAAACTTAAATCCCTCTGACTGGAAAGTTTAGGTAAAGGATGGGTGCTTATAAAATAGTTACCTTTAATATAATGAAGGTAATTGAAATCTGTTGTTTGATAATTATTGACACATTAATGATTACCAAGAGTCGTTAATGATGCTGAAGTGATGACAAGCTAAACATTCTGATAGCATTATCAGGTGAAAAGAAGCCCTATACCTTACCTTAAACAATCAAGATTAAGCAATCAAAGTGTTGAAATTTAGCAGAGATGTATGAACACAGCAGCATGTAAAAGTCAGGGCACATGTAAAGATCTGAAAACAAAATGGCTGTATAGAAAGAGAGAGAGAAAGTTAAGATAACCAAAACAACACACCTCAACTCCACCACCACAGGCAGGGAGGTCGGATTATTCCAAGATGTATCTATTTAGCCTACATTGAATATGGGAAATGTTAATAGGAAAGCCAGGTTTTGGTTCCCTTCAGGATGGGCACTACCATAAGGTGACACATGTGGGCATACTGGTCCAGGTGGCAAATTGTCTGAGTGACAGATGGGAGAAAGGTGCACAGGGCTTCCACCTCCCACCGGTCACTCTCTTTTGCGTGGCCTCGTGGACCAGGTTAAAGGATCTTTATCCTCTTCCTGGACTGACAGGTAGAGGATTAAGCTGCATGCTGTCCCTGGAAGGGATGGAGAATGAGCAGCGAGTAGCTTCCTGTCAGAGCAGGTAGAGGTCAATGACACAGTGGGCTAAGAGATGCACAAAGGTGGGTAAGAGACACAAAAGGAATTGTAAAAGACACAAAAAGGGTAGAAAGGAGATAAGAAACAGTAAAAGGGTAAGACATTCAAGAGGGGGTTAAAAGACAGAAGAGGGGGTAAGAGACCAGAAAATGGGGACAAAGACAAAGAAAAAAGGATAAGAATAACAAACATGGGATTCAATATGCAAGAAGGAAAAGAGACACAAAGAGGGGGTAAGATATCCAAAAGGGGAAAAGGGATGGGTAAGAAGGCTAAAGGGGGGACTAAGGGCACACAAGCAAGCACGCATTTTGGGGAGTGTCAAAAGTGTCAACTTCGCTTTTCAAAAGAACATTTCCAATTTATGAATGACAGTGACGCTGTAATGCCTGGGAATTTATTTTCAGAAATATTTAACACTTTTAACACATTCATCAAAAGGGTGAGCTTTAGTGAAGAACATTTATAGAAATGAATGATTCCATTCCGTGTCGCATAAACCATAATGGAAAACAAAATATAAGATCGAATAGTACAGAATATGACAAATATGTTTACAAAAAATATCATTCCATCACAAGACAGACGTTAAAGCATGGGATGTAAATGATTTTGAAAAACATAAAGCCTATCCACATTGAAAATTTTGTTTGTCAAGCTGTGATTCAAGGAAACACGTTTATGAATTACAAAAAACAGAAATATCAAAATTAAAATCCCTGCATAAAATACCAAATCAAAATAAAAGAAGATAAGTTTATTGCTGCATGCAAGCTATATAAAGAACACTCTGAATAACCTGAAAGGAGAGAAAATGTGGATTTAATCCTCCAGTAAAGTATTAAAGGAACACTTTAGTGTTAAGAATACAAAACTGTATTCCTAACTATAGTGTCTATAGTGTACCTTCCTGTCATGAAAAGGTTAAAACACTTTTTTTCACTTTCCTGATTCCATAGCCAAGGTTCCTCGGCTTTGAATTGGTCTCCTCCATCATGGTGATTGGGGAACGTAAGGAGGCAAAGTGTGAGGACATCCAGCGTTAAACTCTGTGTGAATCGAGGAAGCGACTCTAATGACTGTCTGGAAGACAACCACTAGAGGCTGTCCTAACTCTGAAATGTAAACATTTAATTTCTATAAAACTGCAATGTTTTAAATTGCTGGGTTAAGGGGACAGAGGCACTACACCCAGATCACCACTTCAATTAGATGAATTGGTCTGGGTGTCTTTAGTGTCCCTTTAAATCAACATAACACAGGGAACTCAATGTAGAACACAGACTAATATGTGCAAACATGTAAAAGCATCTGTGGCCTATTCATCACAGGGTGTGTATAAGCGTGTGCAATAGATTTCATGAGGGTGTGCACCCAGAAGAAAATAACCTTATAATTTTACTGGTAAATACCAATTTAAAAATTAGTTATAAATTACACATATTTGTCTTAGAGATAAATTATTATTATGATTACTAATAGGATTTATGTAGCGCCAACATTTTCTGTAGCACTTTGTGTCACAAGCTTTCAAAATCAATTTTAAACATGAATATAGTCACATTTCCCAGGCATTATTAAAGTATAGGTCAGCATTGAATCACACATTAGCTGTATGAAAGTAATTGTTTAAATTATACCTAATAAGCAGATGCGTTGAGCCCACCAGTTGCATATTGCGTCATATTTAAAAAAAAAAAAAAAAATTGTCGTTTGTTTGTGATCCGTTTTTTCTTTTAAAAGTTGTGACAGGAATTTGCCCTTATAAGAAAGGGTGAGTATATATTTTTTTTATAGGTTTTAGTTTTATGTGCTCCCCCTCCTCATTATTATTTGCATTAGGGTGAGTAGTTAAGGTACTTTTATGTGGAGGGGCTTGGGGACGACTAGCCACTGAGGAGTAGAACTGATGACAATTTGAGGGAGTGGACAATGGCATGTCCACCCTTGTATATTTATTTGGAGCCTCCACTTGACACCCTTGTACCCTGTACAACAAGCATGTCAAACTCGCGGCCTGCGGGACGAAAAAGGCCCACAGTGGACATCTTTGCAGCCCGGCAAGCTCATACAGAGTACATGCTTAGTGTTAAAGCAGAGTAGACACCTGCTCTCCCCACATTGCAGGTGCCTACACTGCTAATATTTACCCGGCCGGGACTCAGAGGTCGCTGGAGGAGCTCAGTCTTCCTGCTCCTCACTGCGCCCTCGCACGCGCCATTATTAGTGATGCCGGGTGCTGGAATATTACATCATATTCTGGCATCCGGCATCACTAAACTGCGTGCATGAGGGAGCAGTGAGCAGCAGGAAGGACATCTCCAGATAGAAGATCCCCACTGGACCCCAGGGATAAATACAATGATGTGGGTGTGTGCAAGAATTTGTAAATGTGTGTGTGTGTGTGTGTCTGTTAGTGAGTGAGTGTGTGTCTGTCTGTCAGTGAGTGTGTGTGTGTGTCTGTCTGTGTCTGTCAGTGAGTGTGTGTCTGTCTGTGTGTGTGTGTGTCTGTCAGTGAGTGAGTGTGTGTGTGTCAGTCTGTGTGTTAGTGAGTGTATGTGTCTGTCTGTTAGTGAGTGTGTGTGTCTGTCAGTGAGTATGTGTGTGTCAGTGAGTGTGTGTGTGTCTGTCTGTGTCAGTGAGTGTCTGTGTGTCTGTCAATGAGTGTGTCTATGACAGTTAGTGTGTGTCTGTGTCTGTCAGTGAGTGTGTATGTGTGTGTGTCTGTCAGTGAGTGTGTCTGTGTGACTATCAGTGTGTGTGTGTGTTTGTGTGTCTGCCAGTGAGTGTGTGTGTCTATCAGTGTGTGTGTCAGTGAGTGTGTGTGTGCCTGTCAGTGAGACTGTCTGTGTGTGTGTGTCAGTGTGTGTGTCAGTGTGTGCAAAATGAGAGACATGCTGAGCATATTGTGACAGTGAGTGTGTGTGTGTCGGTCAGTGTTGCCATGGCCGCGGCTGGACAGTGGAGGACCTGGAGGTGCACGGAGGCATGCAACACCATGTCACATTCCACGATGACATCAACATGCTCCACCTTCACAGGGTTTCAAGAAGTAGCGGGAGGATCCGCTTTGGCACAGGGTGCGGACGGCGCCATTTGGGGTATACCAGAGGCCGGACTGCGGAGTCGCCTACTGGCACTGGCAGCAGCAATGTGAATGGAGTCTGCTTGCTGGCTAGAGAGGGGTGCTGGGATTTAGTAAATGGGGGGACTGGGATTTAGTAGGTGGGGGTGCTGTGATTTAGTAGAGGGGAATGCTGTTTTTTTTTTTTTTATTATTCTGTAATGAAAAAATGAAAATGTAAGTGTTTTTTTATTTTGCTGCCCAGAAGAACTTAAACCTTGTTTATTTGGCCCGTGCTAGACTTTGAATTTGACATGCTTGCTGTACAATGTCCTCCTGTGAGGAGGGAACCCATTTATCATGTTTAGCTGTTAGACTTTCATCTGTCATTAAATCCAGTCAAAATATGATAAAAAATATCTACAGAATCCAGTCAATCATTTTAAACTAGGTTTTGCTGATAATATAAAATTTATTTTAAATTCTTTATTTTTTATTTTTGTGTGCATTAAAGAATACAAACATGCTGGTAATGCCACAATAGCAGATGGTTAACAGAAATATGGCATAGAATAAAACTGCACAATTTTTATAATAACCAGGCTTGACATTGGGTAAAACATTACCGAAAAGAGAACAGCAAGTAAAGCATATGAGTAGTTGTCGAACACAATAGGGACTTATACTCCTGATGGAACAGTCTTCTTTTTAGTGTATATTAAACCTGCAAGACTAATATGTCAAAGTGTCCAGTTTAGCAAAATGAGAGACATGCTGAGCATATTGGACACATAGACATGTAATATAGAGTGTGATAATTTGCGTATGGGTCGCAGGCTAGTTTTTCCAAGAGTACTGATAATATAAAATTGAGGCTTATGTAACCATCCAATTATTGTGTTGGTCTTATTTCTAAAGTTTTCTTTAATGGACTGATCATGTATACAAAGTAATATACACAATCATGACAATACTGAGCTGAGAGGGTAAGAGAACATTTTTAGTACTTCTATTATAAAAATGGGCACTGACTGTTTGTTACCTTAATAAAATAATTAACATTGGTGTAAATTGTTGACCCTATCTCCACTTTTCTGGGTGGAGGGATCCTTTCTATTACTTGTGTAACCTCAACTGGGAATTATTAAGTTTCACGTGTAAAGGAGATAAGTACAACAAAAATAAATCAATGTGAATTAGTTTGTATTAAAGGCACACCATAGTCATCAAAACAACTTTAGCTTAACAAAGCTGTTTTTGTGCATATATTATTCTCTGAAGTTTCACTGCTCAATTCTCTGCCATTTAGAAACATAGAATGTGACGGCAGATAAGAACCATTCGGCCCATCTAGTCTGCCCAATTTTCTAAATACTTTCATTAGTCCCTGGCCTTATCTTATAGTTAGGATAGCCTTATGCCTATCCCATGCATGCTTAACCCCTTAAGGACCAAACTTCTGGAATAAAAGGGAATCATGACGTGTCACACACGTCATGTGTCCTTAAGGGGTTAAACTCCTTTACTGTGTTAACCTCTACCACTTCAGCTGGAAGGCTATTGCATGCATCTACTACCCTCTCAGTAAAGTAATACTTCCTTTTTTTTTTTTTTTTTTTTATTAATCACATTTTATTGAGGAAAATAGTTATGTATATCAGTAGATAAGTTTGGGCACGCAGGCCCGCAGGGAAATCGTAAGTATAAAGAGCAGGGTTAACATAGTAAGAACTGAATACTATACATTACATATCATAAAATATTAACAGTTACTGTTGCAGGTTCATGTAGCAGTAGAGCGCCAGTGTCAGGTGATGTCTCGTTCCCTCTCGGGAAGCGCATCATCGTAGCTCTTATTAGTTATGTTAGTTCCCAGGATCAATCAACTGCGGGCTAGGTCTAGGCGGGTAGATCTATAGGCAACTGGGCCTTGTGTTCGTATGTGTTGTAATGGGTTGTGTGAGAGTGTGGGGTAGTGTGGTGTGCCAGAGTGTGGTATAACCCGAGTGGGTTCAAGGTTGTTGAGTGTGATGAAAGGGAGTGGTACTGTACGGTTAAGGAGTGTACAGGAGCAAAGTAGGGTTAGCGGGGGAACATAGTAGTGCATAGGATCCCTAACAGTTACACGTGCTCCTACTCATGATTTCTACGGGTGTGTCGTGCCAGCCCCGATGTGTCGTGGGGGGAAGCCGGTCTGAGAGGGTCCCGTCTCTTCGTTTAAGCTCCTAGATCCCGGCTGGCTCGTGTAGTGGTTATATGGTTTACGTGGCGGGTCATGTATTGTCTGAGTGCGTACATCTCGGTTAGAGCATGTTAGGGGTATCGTGGGAAAAGGTGTATGATGATGGAGGTGTGTGAGTCTAAAGTAATACTTCCTGATATTATTTTTAAACCTTTGCCACTCTAATTTAAGACTATGTCCTCTTGTTGTGGTAGTTTTTCTTCTTTTAAATATGGTCTCCTCCTTTACTGTGTTGATTCCCTTTATGTATTTAAATGTTTCTATCATATCCCCCCGGTCTCGTCTTTCCTCCAAGCTATACATGTTAAGATCCTTTAACCTTTTCTGGTAATTTTTATCCTGTAATCCATGAACCAGTTTAGTAGCCCTTCTCTGAACTCTCTCTAAAGTATCAATATCCTTCTGAAGATACGGTCTCCAGTACTGCGTAACTTAGGAGTTAAATCACTTTGTTTTTTGTTTATGCAGCCCTAGCCACGCCTCCACAGGCTTTTGACTGACGCAGACTGCTTGAAAAAGAAAAATGGTTTTTATTTTCAATCAGATGTAATTTACTTTAATAGTTTCTATCTCCTGCTCTGTAAACTTAACTTTAATCACATACAGGGTTTAGCAAGCTATTAACATCTTATTTAAACAGACAGAATTTACAATAAAGGAAGTGTAAACATTAGATGACTCTTTACAGGAAGTGTTTATTAAGGCTGCATGAGTCCCAAACAGGGATGTGTGACTAGGGTTGCATAAACAAGTGATTTAACTCCTAAATGGCAAAGAACTGTGCTGTGAGACTGCACGGGGCATGATCTATACACCAAAACTGCTTCATTAAGGTGAAGTTGTTTTGGTCACTATAGTGTCCCTAACTTTTTTTTTGTACAGTCAGGAACCATTTGGGATGCAGAGAGTGTGAACTGCCATTATTATTATGTAAGTTAAAAAAAAAAAAATCTTTACTTAACCCCTTAAGGACCAAACTTCTGGAATAAAAGGGAATCATGACATGTCACACATGTCATGTGTCCTTAAGGGGTTAAAGACCATCCATTGAAAATCAGGCTGCCTGTATTGTGGCGCCTCTGCTTCTGAGAAAGATATTGTTATGGGCACCTCTACTAAATGAGGGTTTTCTCTAAACAATCCTAGCTTGCATCTTTTTCAATAATTTTTCCTATTGTTTTAGATGGTGTTTGGTAATTTTTAAGATTAGCACATTATGGTATGCGCTTTTAGATAAATGTATTACATATGTGATGATGTTGGTCATGTGGAAGTTGGTGGACACATCTCTTTTGACTGACTTGGTGGACACACTCTCTTTTTAAATTGTTCTAATTAATGCACTATATATTTTGTTTGTGCAGAGTGACATGACAAAATTATTGTGTTTTGCCAAAACTTTGACTATTTTTGTACTTTTGCCTTAAACAAAATGGAGCGCTCACATTAGTAATGATAGACCTTCATTTTTAATTTGTGTATACAAAATAAGTCTCATGTGGGAGCTGACTGGTTATTTTAAGTATAAGCAACTCATGCGATCTGTCCAGAGGTGTGTCCTCCGGGTGATTAATGATGGAAATAAACTGGCGTGTCAGCAGACACCAGCTCTCAAGGTCCTCAGATTTCTTGGACCTCCTCCCCATCATGTTATTGTTGTGAGCACTACTAATTTTTAGGTCACACTATAAATCTAGCACCTATGTGTATAGTGTAAAAGTGCCCTTATGCGACTTTTATGGCCATCGGAATCATCTTTTAGGTTTCCACCTTGCTCTGAATCGAGAGTACATCTGTCTTCACTATAGTGAATTTGTATTGTGTTTCCTGTACATAATGTCCTTGTAAACATTTTCTTTAAGGTAAGTAAAGGAATAGCTATGTACTCATCTTTAATTTAGAGATTGAAATAGTTTATTTTTTTATGTTTTAAGGCCCTCACAAGCCTCAAAGCCTTAGTCAGCCACTTGAAAATCCATGTTATAGATTTTCACATATACCTGCCTCCGAAATGTCCCGATTTTGGCAGGACAGTGTCTATTTCAGGATACTGTTCCGCTGTTTGTTCCCAAATTTATTTTATTCAGGGCTACCAGTGAACTGTCCTTAGTAATCGAAGTTTGAGCACATCATTCTCCATGCTCACTATGCCAAAGGCACTAGGATCATGCAGAGAGCACTTTAACAGCACTCTGAGAATGGGCCCCCATTCATGGGACTGGCCTACATGATTAACATTAGCATACATGCCTATTTTTTGAGAGGTCTTTTTTTGGGCAGTTCTGCCCCTTTGGGTGATTTGAATCATTGGACCGTCCACTTTACAGGAGGTCAATGTTGACTGTTATGTATATGTTTTCTTGCTAAACCTTTGACCCATGGTTCATATCTTTTTGGATCACATGCAGGGTTTATACATAACTTGTTATATTTTTTTGCTACTATAAACTTAGTATGAGCCATCCTCTTTATTAATCGGATTAAGCAGAAGTTATCATCATGATTAATTAAGTTCAGGGCTTATACAGAAGCAAGTCCCGAGTGCACTTGTATTGCATTTATCCAGCTTTGTTTTCAGATCCTGATTTGGCGAATAAATCATTGGCTGTGTCACCACTTCATAGACGCAGTCAACTTGTCTAATGTGAGGCGAGTTATAGTTGTTTGTGGCAGCAAGAAAATCAGTGTGATGTTAAGATATGCAAGAGCTCCCGAGGGCTGAGCACCAAATATTGTGCCAGATCCAGACTGGTAGATGAGGATCAGTCAAGACAGACAAAAGGACACAGTCATGTGCAAATGTTGTCAAAGACGGCAAGTTAAGGTCATAATGTAAGGGTCAGAGTGTCAAGAGGAACAATAAGTAGACTTCACCCAGATAGCTTAAGCACAAATCGGGGCAAATTATGCAAATCAGGGCATCTGGCGCTACACATGACACATGTTCTGCAGAGACGACAGTATGAACAGGTTGCGTCTGAGAATGTTGTTTCAAATGCAGAGCAACTCATTCTAATGTTGCATCATTAAAGCTGCTTAAGTTGACCAGCCTTTTTATTACTGGTAACCTAGAAATTAGTCACATTTTTAGACTGGTGTTATTACGTCCTATTGTAGTTTTCTTGCAAACTCCCCCTCCCCATCCCTCCAACCACAATAATAACACCACAGTGTCTCTTTATTGATGTCACAAGAGGCTAAGTTTCAGGGCCTGTGAAACAATGTAGCCATGGCATCAAAAAATATCTGCACTGCTATCGTTAGCAACAAAAACCCAATAATTATCATCTGTTTGTTTATGTAATTATTACGTGCCCTTTTTACAGTGCTTAGGAAAGCTATTGACGGGCATTTTGAAAAAACTGAAATTTATAAAGTATCATGTTACTGCTTTAAAGTGATAGCATCCTTAGGGAAGCATTGGGAGGCTAGTGTCTAGGCATAAAAATATAAATCGCCATGTTGCGCCAGTCAGCGTCTCCTCGTTGATTCAATGCATCTCTACTATGTGTTCAGAGTCTATATGCAATCTTTGCAGGAAGTCCCTTTAGCGACTGTCAGAGTGACTGTCATCAGAGGTGGACTTAGGCAACAATGTTAGCAGAGTATTTGCTCGATTTGCAGGGACAGGCACTAGACACTAGAAGCACTACATTAAGCTGTAGAAGTTCTGGTGCCTAAAGTATCCCTTTAATCCTGTCTGAAGCTGTATTTTTGAACAAAATCACATTTTTCGAGGGAATACAGCAGCAGAATCCTGATACTCGTTAGCAAATTGTCTTCTATGTGATGTCTTTATGTGCGCTTGAATCTCTCTGCAGAGATTTCTTTATGTTCTGGCTTTGTGTGTGTCTCTGTGTTTTATTTCACTGTTTACTTCATATCGCTCTCTTTATTGCAGACTAATCAGCCAGTCTATTTTCTCACACATCCCCTCAGACCTATGGCTCGACATTCACTCTGCAACCAGGGATTCTGGGTAAGGATATGCAAATGAGCCTCACAATGATTACTTTTAATCTCTGTATCCCTTTTGCATGTGGACATCTTTACGTATTCTGTTCAAGACGCTTCTGAAACACAGCACAGACTGTTAGATAGTGCAGGGCCAGGCTTTCATTTCATATCCACAGCCAGATTCTCTTGTTGCAATGTAAGCATTGTGTGCTGAGGAAGTCTGTGGAAAAACAGGTCTGCTGACATGTCTGTGATGTGTGATTGTGATCAAACAATGCTCTACTGAGTTTACTTTAACCACAGTGCTGGGTTTTCTGTTACCTTTATATTCATGTACCTAGATGCAGAGAGAGATATATACATAATGTCAATCGAGTGGCTTTGTATGTCTTTTCATATTTGTGTCTTAAACTATCTGTGTCTCTGTCATGATATTTCTGCCACTCCCTGTTTCTCTTTATATTGTAAGGGGGGGAACAATTAGAGAAATTTGGTTAGTGAATTTAAAAAGACACTATAGTCAGACACCTTCATCTCAATGATGTGGTCTGGGGTGCAGTGTCCCTGCCCAGTGTTTGAGAAACTGCAATGTTTACATTGCTGGGTTAAGCCTACCGTTTAGTGGCTCCCCTTCCCTCCCCCTGTCAATTTCTTCCTCCCCCCCTTCAATTTCTTTCTACCCCTCCCTCCCCCTGTCAATTTCTTCCGCCCCCCTTCAATTTCTTCCTCCTCCTCCCTCCCCATGTCAATTTCTTCCTCCCCCCTTCAATTTCTTCCTCCTCCTCCCTCCCCCCTGTCAATTTCTCTCTCCCCCCCCCGTCAATTTATCCCCCCACCCTCCCCTACCTCTGTTGTAGCGTGGCCGAGCCCTGTATGGTCCGCGGGTACAGGGAGATTTTATTTCCTGTACCTGGCCGGACTAAAAGGAAGTGCACACAGACAGATGCTCCCTGTACCCGCGGACCATACAGGGCTCGGCCACGCTACAGTGAGGGAGTGACAGGAGGGAGCGCTGAGCACTTCCCTCCTGTCAGCCCCTCTCCTCATGCTGCGCCCGGGCGGTGCGCCCTTATGGACGCACCAGCCCGGGCAAAGTTTCAGCCGCCTGAGGCTCTCTACAGAGCGCTCGGGCGGCTGCAGCATGAGGGGGGATGGCGGAGCTGGGGGGGATTTCTCCATAACCTTTCCCCCCTGCATGATTTGCTGGGGGTGATGCGTCCCTACACCCATGCTCTTGAACACACAGAAATTTGTATCCAGTACTAAAGTTCCGATAAATTGATATATCCCATAAAAAATGCAAACCAGTAGTAAAGAGTACCCTAGATTCCGACCCCCCTAACATATGTTCACAAAATGTTGACTTTAATTTGTTTGACTTTAAGGTTATTTTAATTTTTTTACACTTTTTTTTATTATAATTTTGTAGAATTAATCAAGTATTAAACAATAATAGTCGTTTCATCATAGAATAAACATCAACATATGAGTACATACATTACAGTGCATACAAAGGTACATAAAAAGACGGCGGGTCAGCCATCGAGAACTGGGAGGTGGACAGAGTTAATGTCGCTTCTCTAAAATATTCATTTAGAGCTAGAACCATTTTCAGGAAAGTTATTATCCATGTTTTATCTTACAAATGCATCTATGCCAGGGTTATTAATTTAAGTAAGGCGTAGATAGTTTATTCTTTATAGTAGTCAAACCATTTCCCCCAAATCTTATTGTAGGAGCTGATATTATTATCTTTAAAATACACCGCCTTTTCCATTAGACTTTGATATTGAATCTGGGTTTTAATCTCTGTTATAGAGGGAGATATATTCTTTTTCCATTTTCTAGCAATGCACAGTTTGACAGCCATCAAAACATGTATAGACAAATATTGAGAGAATTTTTTAAATTTTTGGGAAGACTAAATGGAAAAAAAATCTTTCTGGAGATAGCGTAATATTTAATTTTAAATCAATAAAAAGTTTAGATATTTCCAGTTTAAGAATATCCAATTCCTGGGGGGCGGGGCCTGACTGCCATGGAGGGAAGACGTGCCTGCTTGAGGCTCTCTCCTGATCTAAGCTAAATCAACTAAATGGTAACTTTGGACCCACGAAAAACGACCCAAAATGACCCCAAGCAACGCACTGACCCTTAGTCCGTACGGTGAACCGGTAATGCGGCCCGAGAATGGACGACGGATGGCAGGCTACACTCGTGGAGGCATGCGGCCGGGTGTGCACGGGACGGGAGCGGCGGCCGAGCTCCCAGTCTGGAGCGACCCGCGAGCCGATTGCTACAAATGGGTGCCCCGTAACCCCCCCCCGCGGACCGGTGGGGGTGATCCCGGTCCACCACTGGGAGTACTACCAGCTATGGCGGAAACAAGCAAGGGACAAACTGGAGATCCACCCAAGATGGCGGCGACCACGTGGTTGCCGAGCAAATATGAGGTACAAGCCCCTGTGTCCAGCCTGGAACTAATATTTACAAACTTCTGGCTTAAGCTTGAGCACAGATTAAGGCAGGGGGCCCTGCTAACGCCCACCTCCGGACACCCGCCAAGCCGCCCGCCGCCTGACCCGCAGCATAAAATGGTACTCCAGGGGAAGCCCAAACCACCGAGAAAACGTCGGAGAGCCAAACAATCAGTTTACCCACACAGGGTGGCGAAACTGCGACCACAACCAAGACGCAATAGGGGCACACACAAGGCTCCCTCTACCGTACGAGCAACTCTACCCCAGACTACTGACTCCCACAAGCGACATCCATCACGTCCACTGACCCTCTCTGCACCGCATGCAAGCTCCCATGACCTCGAGAGGTCGGGCATCGGATGAACTGATACAGGGACTAACATTCATAAGATGCAGCTCAGAGTTGCCACCCTTAATAAGCAGCATTTTCCCTTGTCCAATGCATAACCTTGCTTTAGCATGTATACTTGTAGTACACCTAACCTACGCTGTAGCTTCAAACGGATAAGCAACCTATTTTACATTTTGAGTGGGGCTGACGCTGCCTCCCCACTGTTTCATATTGTGTCATATCGTTTTAACGCATGTATAGTCAGCCAGTATAGCTTGCTCTCGCATCACAAGTTTTGTTGTCACATCACTGACTACTGTTCGTTTATTTTTTCTTGACTATCTTACAAAAAAATGTGCAACTACGCTACTCAATTCATCTTAAACTTACAAGTTAGCATGTTACACAACTCGACTATAACTATAACTACTTCTTTATCTTGCAATACTTCTTGTTTAATTCATGTACCTACTCGACATAAAAAAAAAAGTGCAGTACCTCTCGACTATGTATATCACATGTTTTGAAATGTTATTGTACACTAAACATGTCACTGATTAAGCTTGTTATTATCTCTGCACTCAAAAATAAAGAATTTAAAAAAAAAAAGAATATCCAATTCCTGACAGTCCCACCATACGTTTGAATGAGCCACATTCACTATTACAACGCCAACAGATATTTGAGGAGTTAGCTTGGAATTTACATATTTTCGTAGGGACCATATACCATCTATGGATAAGTTTAATGAAGTGGTCTGGGTGCCAGGTCCACCTACGATTAACCCTTTCTGCTGTAAACATAGCAGTTTCAGAGAAACTGCTATGTTTACTTTAGGGTTAATCCAGCCTCTAGTGGCTGTCTCATTGACAGCCGCTAGAGGTGCTTCGCGATTCTCACTGTGATTTTCACAATGAGAAGACGCCACCGTCCATAGGAAAGCATTGAGAATGCTTTCCTATGAGACTGGCTGAATGTGCACGCGGCTCTTGCCGCGCATGTGCATTCAGCCGATGACGGGGAAAGGAGGAGGAGAGTCTCCAGCACAGAGGGAGCCCAACGCTGGAGAAAAAAGGTAAGTGTTTAACCCCTTCCTCTCCATCCAGCCCGGCGGGATTGGGACCCTGAGGGTGGGGGCACCCTCAGGGCACTATAGTGCCAGGAAAATTTGTATGTTTTCCTGGCACTATAGTGGTCCTTTAAGTTATGTTTCCTGTATATTTGTACAATGGACAGTTTTCCTTAAAGCTTCAAATACTTTTGACCAATCCTGGCATGAAAAAGATTTATTTAGTTTGGTTTCCCATCTAGAGATCGTATTGTATTTTACTTGTTGGTTTAATACTTCCAAAGATCTTCTAACTGCTGAAGATGTATTTTTAACCTCTACAAAAAGGATCTTGTCAAAAGGTGAATCTTTAATTATAGTTACCTTATAAAGAAAGTTTTTTATTCTTAAAAAGTGAAATATTCTTTATTTACAACTCCAATTTTTTCTTTTATACTTGGAAAGCTGCTAATACCAGAGATATCGCATAGGTCCTGAATTTTTATCCCATCTCTAACTAACCAACCAGATAAATTAAGATCTTGAATGAAAAATGTGAAAATTTCCAAAGGGGCATTTGAGGAAATTTGATTTTGAGCAAAAAAGTATTTCTTTATTGGTATTATAGATTAAAGTATGGGAGATAATTAAATTATCAATAGGTAAGTTTTAAAAAAGTGTATCAATCCAAAGGTCGAAAGTGTCAAAGCTATTACATAAGCTCTTTTCAAATATATACCATGCTTTCAGCTTTGAATTATTATTTCACCATTCTAAATAGTGTGAAAACATTACTGTGTCGTGGATATAACATATATTCGGAAAGGATAGACCTCCTTCTGCTAATCTAGCTGTCATAACTTTAAGAGCAATCCTGGGTTTTTTGTTACCCCAAACATAAGATACAAATAGACCATGGAACAATTGAAGTGGGATAGTACAAAGGAGATAATCTAATTTTGGAAGTAGATATGCTCTAGTAATGTTTATTCTACCAAGCCAAGATATTTGTAATTTAGACCATTTTAAAATTGTATTTCTAAATTCTCTAAGGAGTATGGTATAATTAACAGTGGTCTATTCTTCAATATTAAAATTTATATTTATTCCCAAATAACATAAAGAATTGGACCATTTAAATTTACAGTTATTATTCAGGTGAGCTTGTTAGTGAGCTTGGTAGGTTATCATGCAGAGCTGTGTTTTTTGCATATTGATCTTGTAGATAGAAAATCTACTATATTCTTCTATACAATGAAGTGTGGATGGTATAGAAGATTCTAGGTTTGTTAAAGTCAGAATTATATCATCAGCAAACATAGTTATTCTTTGTTCCTGATTTCCTAAGTTCACCCCAGTTATGTTATGATGCTGTCTTATATATACTGCCAATGGCTCAATAGAAAGAATATAAAGAAGGGGTGCCAATGGGCATCCCTGTCGGGTTCCGTTTTTAATAGAAAACAAAGCAGAATCTAAACCATTACCATACATTTTTGCTATAGAAGAAGAATATAAAGACATTGTTAGATCTTTAAAAGATCCCTCAATCCCAAATGCAGAAAGTGTGGCTGATAAAAATGTCCAATTTACTCTGTCGAATGCCTTTTCGGCATCGACTGCTATAAAAACTATAGAGATAGATTTTTTGCCGACTTCTATCATCATATTCAGAATTTTACGGATATTATCACTAGCCGATCTTCCTTTTATAAAGCCAGATTGATCTAAATGGATTAGATCTGAAATTATCTGGGTCAATATATCTGCTAGGATTTTTGAAAATATTTTTATATAAAGATTAATGAGAGAAATCAGACGGTAGTTAGATATATAGTGTGGATCTTTCCTGGGTTTTGGGATTGGGGAGATCGTAACTTTCAGCATTTCAGAGAAAAAACTATTGGAGGTTGTTATATCTAAAAAACTTTTTAATAATAGAGGGGTTATTATGGTTTCAAAGGATTTGTAAAAGTAAGCAGTAAATCCGTCTGGACCAGGTGCTTCCCCATTACTAGGCTTGGCAATTGCTTCTTTATTTCCTCTGCTTCAATAGGTTTATTTAAATTTAGTAATTTATCAGGGTTTAATTTTGGAAGATTAAGTTTTGAGAAAAAGTCTTTTCAATCTTTCTCAGAGAAACTATATTATTTTAAGTTATATAGTGAAGCATAGTTACATAGTTACATAGTTACATAGCTGAAAAGAGACTTGCGTCCATCAAGCTCAGCCTTCCTCACATTTATTTTTTGCTGTTGATCCAAAAGAAGGCAAAAAAAACAGTTTGAAGCACTTTGAATTTTGCAACAAGCTAGGAAAAAAATTCCTTCTTGACCCCAGAATGGCAGTCAGATTTATCATTGGATCAAGCTGTTATTACCCTACATTGAAAGATTATATCCTTGAATATTCTGTTTTTGCAAGTATACATCTAGTAGCTGTTTGAACATCTGTATCGACTCTGATAAAAGCACTTGTTCAGGCAGAGAATTCCACAGTAAAAAATTCCACAGTAAAAAAACCTTTCCTTTGCCTTAGACAAAATCTTCTTTCTTCCAGTCTAAACACATGACCTTGTGTCCTATGTAAAGTCTGGTTTGTGAATAGATTTCCACACAATGGTTTTGACCATCTTGCAAAAGCCTTACTTATATTGTCAAAAACGAATTTTTCCATTGTTAATATATCAAAATTGATATCTTGGCACTGTCCCCGAATAATGATAATGTAAAGCTGAGAATTACTCACGATTTTTAATTCTCTTAGATCCTAGAGGAAGCTCATTAGAGGATTTTTACTTCACACAGTAAATCACAAATTAATTATAAAAATATTATTTATTGTGACAATAATAAAATAATAATATGTAACATGCGTGACTATCAGTGAATAATTAGTATAGCATAGGCATACAATATGGCAATGGTTTAAACACAATACAGACAGCTAAAAGCGACCAGTTGTCAACAATTTAACAAGATTTTTGATAGGGCACTGTTTAGAAAATTCACATAGAAGACAGAACCC
Organism: Pelobates fuscus; assembly: GCF_036172605.1. NCBI lineage: Eukaryota > Metazoa > Chordata > Amphibia > Anura > Pelobatidae > Pelobates > Pelobates fuscus. Next base: position 64,700,502 of record NC_086325.1, on the reverse strand, counting down.
CATAGAATACACAGCACAGCCTAAAGCAATAAAACTTTGGCTAACCATCAGACCACACTGAATTTACCCTTTCACTGCTGGCTACAATCCTCATAGGCAATATATCCTATTATGTTATAACTTTACAATTAAAGTAATGTTCATACCAGATCATTTGACCATTCTAAGGACCATCCAAGAAGAATAATTCTACCAGATTTTACATTTGCCGAATTTTAACTTTCCTAAGTTTTCCAGAACAAGTCAATATTTCTGGATAAAATTCTGGCATGCTAACATTTTGGCAAATGTACAGTTAATATATCGTTATCTTTATTCCACCTGCAGGAATGGAATTTTTACAACCATATATTCCTTAGCTAACTAAGATTTCTAATGATTGGAATCTGACCAAGATTTATCCAGATAAATATTCCTGCTATTAGTAAAATGTTAATAATTTAATTTAATTAAATAAAACCAGCATAATTACCAGTTAGGTTGTAGATTTTCTCTCAGATGTGCAGATATGTCCCAGGAATTTGTATGCAAGTATAATGAAGATTGTATGGAATAGTTCGGAAATTTTGTTAGTTGGGAAAGGTAATAGTAAGAATTAGGTGTCCAAGATAGTGTTGTTTCTTGAGTTTGAATGTGGTTCAAAGAGTGTGAATGTCCCAAAGAGACAAATTTTTGAATGTCTCTCTCTGCACGTCACTAATTGATAGGACCAATAGGGAACTGTAGGTGTGTCTTCCCTACAGACTATCATCTAGATTTTGGTCAGTAGATGGTGCAATTACATAACCCAAAAATTCTTGTCAGGGGGTCCATTTGCCTTTTTGCATAATGGGTTAACTAAAATTGGTGTTGCGTTTTACGTCTTTTACAGCTATCTTTATGTCTGCTATTAATAACAGGACATGTCACTTCAAAGCATTTTCTTTGTTTTTTTCCAGTCTTATCCCAGACTTCGTGTCTGTAATTTCAATCGTCATTTTAGAATTGACACCTCCTAACCTTAATTTTTTTTTTTTTTTATAATTCTTTATTTTATTTGTGCATAGGTTAGATATACAAGGATGCACTGCCACAACAGCTGGTGCATGCACAACATCAAACAGAGTATAGTAATTGAGTGACATAAGGAACAATGCACATTTCATAATGTTGAAAAATAAAAAGGTAAGGTTACCAGAAAAGCCTTTGTCTCAGCGGTCAGTAGCATTATACTTGGCTAGTCCTATAACTCTAAAGTTTAAAATGCTTTGTGAATATATTTAAGTTATGCTTATTATATAGAGTATCATCGCAGTAATAGCTAGGCATTCATATGATTATGCTTAATTGTGCATAAGGGAGTGACCTACGTTTTTGTGTAATAACGACAGGTCTGAGTAGTAAAACACAGAGTAGGTAAAACATTAATGTTCAAGACATGTTAGAACAGTTACAGTGCTGGATTTGCATATATGATAAACAGCACAATTGTAGTGATTTATGACATGAGAAACTTAATGCTGAGCTAAATTAATAGGAGAGTAGGTGATGAAAAAAGCTTAAGCTATGCAAGTAGTTTTAACTGCTTAGAGTGTAGAGAGAATACATCAGGTTGCATAGATGGCAGGGCTGTCAGTAGCCATCTCCGCTGAATGCATCCCAGACTTTGAGAGAGACCTCCAGACAGTGCAGGCTTATCCAACCCCCGATCTGCAAAACCTTTGGCATGTCAGGAGTGAGTCCAGCATTATGTGTGCTGAGAGGGGTGAGTGCACTCCCAGTGTATGATGTCTTGCTTCTGCCCGATCCTCCCTGGGAGGCAGCTGGAACGCAGGAGTGTCATGCAGGTCGGCAGGGTTATCAGCGCTGCATGGTGAGGGACCGGGTAGCAGGTCTCGACTGTACAGTGCCGCAGGAGCCTGGAATCCCACATGTTTGTAGGCCAGTAAGTGGTGATTAAGCTGTGTTAATGAGCCCTTCTGCTTTTCAACGATCAGTATAGCCTCAAGACTTCTGATCTGCTGTGACATGGTGGTCTCTGGCTTTGCCGCCATTTCAGGTCTGCCTACCACTTCCGCCATTTTGGTTATGGGGGCCCTTTGTGACTTAGGTGCTGCGGGTCGCGGGGACAGTCTCCTGGGACCGGGATAACCCCCACCGGTCCAAAGGGGGGGGGGGGGGAACAAAACCTGTACTGCGTGGCGTCAGAGTTCCAAAGGGAAACCACAGGGCAGGATAGTGAGGTAGCGGCCGTCCACCTCACTCACCACCCGGGTAGGCCTCAGATGCAGCTATGCCGATGTGCCCTCTCAGGGGTCAGAACGCTTGTGGTCAGAGTGACCTCAGCACCAGTGCCTCGTTGCCCGCAGGACCGCTGCTTCTAGACTGCAGATGGGTATATTATTTGCTTTTTGACCGGCATTAATGTCGCTTTTCTGCAGGAGCTCATTTTGTATGCGACCTCTCAGCATGGCGGTCCGGCCCCACCCCCCCCACTCCTAACCTTAATTTCACACTATTTCTTACAATGGGATTTCGTTAGGTATTTTTATTTGTATTATTTAGAAAGTAAAATTAATTACTTAGTGTTATCTGTCATTGGTGTCTGGTTTTCTTGTGTGAAGCTGTGTTTAAGATTATTTCTATTCCACTAAGATTATTAAATAAAATTATATTTCTTCATTGATATTTATCCATGAACAGTCTATGAACTAATACTAATAATATATGATAATATAATAATAGTAATAAGTGGATAGTGTGTATATGTATTTATAATTATGTATACATTTGTCATTGGGTTAGTATTCCATCCCCCCATTTTTGCTATTAGACATCATGCCTTATCACTTGTCTTGTTTACATGACGCATTCCTTAGCTCAGACTTGGATGAATAGAGTGATAGAAATAATTCTTGTGTCTGTCTTAGCCTTGTAATACAAAAATTGAGTCACCTCTGTTCTGAAAGTGACTGGCAGTATACACTTTTAATTTCTGTCTTAACACAAAATGTCTGCCGATATAAATATACTGACACCAGCCGTGGCCATCGCAACACTGACAAACACACACTGACAGACACACACTCACTAACAGACATACCCACTGACAGACACACACACTCACTCTCTGACAGACACACACACTGACAGACACACACACTGACAGACATGCATTGACTGACAGACACACTCACTGACAGACACACACACATTTCCACATTCTTGCACACACTAACAAAATTGTCTTTATTGCTCCCTACCTTTGGGAGCTGGTGTGGGGCCTCTCCCTGGGGTTCAGTGGGGATCTTCTCTAGGGAACTCAGTCTTTCTGCTCCTCACTGCTCCCTTACGCACGCAGTTTAGTGATGCCGGGTGCCGTAATGACGTCATATTCCGGCACCCGGCATCACTACAGGGTGTGCGCGAGGGAGCTATGAGAAGCAGAAAGACTGAGCTCCCTCGCTGTCGCCAGGGACCTCTCCTCCACGGCCGGGTAAATTTTTAGCAGAGTAGGCACCTGCAATGAAAAGAGAGCAGGTGCCTACTCTGCCTTAGTAAGCATGTCTCAAACTCGTGGCTTGCCGGGCTGCAAAGATATTCATAGTGGGCCGCGAGTTTGACATGCTTGCTATACACAGTATACGCTTGAATTGGTACAGATCACTAGTGAGGAAGCCAGCGATAGTTACAGACTGGCTGCCAGGCTATGTGATAGCCATGGGAGCCAATCATAGTAATCATTTGTCTTAGCTGACAGTGAAGGAAATGTGATCACTGTGACCGGCTCTCGAGGCAATCACTCTATCTGGGTACCAAACAGTGCATTGTGAGTCTTCATAGGGCCTGGGTTACTAGAATTAGGGTTACAAAGGATAGGGTTAGAAATAGTGTCAAAATGTGACTCTGGTCAATATGGTGATACAGATACTGTTAACAAAGGTATACATGTCATTGCTGTGTTTGGGACATGCAAGGTTTCCATCAAAGATCTCAGGGCCCATTAAAAAGATACCGCTTGCCACAGATACACACATACACTGTCATACACACACTCTTCCAAAATACACACCAATACACACTGCCAAACACCCATACATAAAGGCCAACCCCCGGAGCGAATAGGGAGGGGGGAGCATGACTGCTGCCCTGATGGGGTTGGCATAGCAACCAAATGGATACAGTTAGTTTTACAGTTTGAAGCTGGGAATTCTGGGAAAATTACCAGACTACTGGTGAACAATGCCAAGGGAGCCTGGCAGTGTCTTTCCCCACCCACCCTCCACTCTGGAATTGTTGTTTGTGTTGTGTTTTCTCTGTTTTTCATTTTGTCACAGCTGCGTGTTTCCTGTGCCAGCAAGTTTGGTAAATGAATAATGCCCGCACGGGCTTGGGGAGTCGCAGCCTGAATTTAATTGATGAAGAAGGACAGGCTGAAGAGGCTCTGGAAGAAGATCTAGAGGCTAGCATTGTTACGGCTTCCTATGCCGCTGCTTTGTGAGCTCTTTGACTGTAGTTATTTGCAACTATTCCTAATCATTTATACACGATTGCTGGGTATGGTTGTATAGCCTGTCAGTTATGTATAAATAATTACAAGTGCAAAGTGGTTATTTGAAACAAAATTAACATTTTGGTTGGGCTTTTAAAAAATAATTTACCAAATAATAAAATTTCAGATAAGAAAACAATGTCGGGGGCGTGGTCTGACCGTCGATGAGACTAGACATGTCTCACTAGAGCTCCAGGCAAACGCGCCAAAAAAGCCAACAAAAGCAACCTTTTACACTGAAATATCCCCCACGGAGATTTCTAACATGGAGAAGAGACTCCCCAAGAAACAGATGAAGAGGGGTACCGACTCTGGAGGAACTGTCCTCGACTTACTCACGGGACCCAAGATGGCGCAGGTATATCCCCGCAGACATCGCCTCGTGCCGATAGAGAGGCCTTCCCAGGTGACCAGGACACTGCTGGCAAAGCTGGCAGAAGTAAGGGCCTTCCTCGCGGGAGAGATCACCAAATCTACCGTGGTTCTCCAGGCCGAGATTGGGGCCTTGGGAGACCGCACCGCGAAACTCGAAGACCGCATGGAGGCAACAACACAGGCCCATAATGCTGTGATTGAGCGGGTGAACGCGTAACAGCACACCTAGTGGAAACAGACCTTGCCCTCGAAGATTTGGCGAATTGGTCTCGGAGGAATAACCTCCGCATGAGAGGCTTGCCCGAAGGTACCGATGATGACCTACAGGGGCTTGTACTCACCATCCTAAATCCGCTGCTCCCACACATTCCAGAGGCGCATTGGCACATGGAAAGGGCGCACAGGGCCCTGAGAAGCCAAAGAAATGATGTAAATACTCCGAGAGAAGTCATAATCCGCTTCCTATACTATGGAACTAAGGAGGCACTGATGAAAAAGAGCCGCGAGGGGCCCATCCGGCACGCGGGAGCGGTGATATCCCTCTACCATGACCTAGCACCCTCCACAATGCAATGGAGAAGGGACTGGTGACCCATAACAGAAGCTCTGCGGGGAGCCGGCCTCAAATATGCGTGGGGATTCCCCTTTAAGCTGATGGTGTTCCGTGGAGACCGGGCGCACATTCTTTCTCTGGGAGGAGACCCTAACCGACTGCTCCGTAGCCTTGGCATCCAACCGCCACCCGACCTTCCCAACGTCGCAATGTTTCCGGAGGGCCTTCCCCAGCTGCAGACGGAGTGGCGCGAAGCAGGAGCGAGAGGACACCGCTAACCACGAATGGTATCGTATTACTTTGCCACAGACTGCCCTTCTTTTTCTTTGGGGTGCTGGGCCGGAGGGAAGTTGATGTGTGAGTTTTCGTTTGGGGGGGGGGACTGGGTGGGGGCCCCTGTTTCAGTCCTGGGACACTGCCTCTCTGCACCCCACTTCGCGACTTATCACCTTATCTACAGTTTTAGGCGTGGGGGTTTGTCTGTTAAGTGGGCCCGGAGCGTTGCCACCCACTCCTTACACAAGGGTAGCAGGGGGGACCCTGTCCTACACCTCATCCATGAGGGGATTTGGTCAAGACACAGCTGTACAGGCAGGGCAACAAACAGCCGGATTGGGAGGGGAAAGGGGGTGATTTTTTTTATCATGCACTCCCTGAATGGATCACCTTAACAGGGCACCAACCGTCAGTCTCAAGCTTCGGGAGCACGACGGTTATTGTTAGGTTTTCCAAGAGGGACTTAAGGTTCAAAATGACACTATGGTTCAATACGTTTTTACTTAGTTTTGTATAGCTGCTCTCCCCCTGGGGTGTGTCCCTTTATTCTACCACGACCGCGATGGCCTTTATTGGCCCAACGAGGTTCACCCCGCACGTAAAGATCCTCTCCCGACGCAGCCATAAGCTAGATATGCGGTGGGTTACTAACAGCCATACGCAGGCATTCTTGAGGTCTTTGACTATGTGGGCCCCGAAGCACACCCCTCTTGAGTCCCGTTGGGCCTGTGTCATGTCCCCACTCCCCCCCCCCTTTTCCCCCTCCACCCCGCCCCTCTCCCTCCTGCCCCTCCCCCCCCTCTCCACTTGGTTAATTACACCGGAACTCATACAGTGGCACGATAACACAGGGGTGAAGGGTTTAGAACAATAGTTAACAAAAAAATTAGGAGGGGGGAAATTAGAAATCACATTGCAGAAAAAGAAGGCAAGGGAAAAAAATAAAAAGAAAAAACAACCCAAAAAAAAAAGAGGAAAAATTAATTAAATATACTGTATATTGTTGCAAGACGGGGTAAAAACAGTAATCGCATTGCAGAAGGGGGGGAAATAATTTTAAAAAAAGGAAAAATGAAAAAAGGGGAAAAACAAAAAGTTTTACTGTCTATCTTTGCAGGGGGGGAGGGAAAACAAAAATCACATTGCAGCCAGAAAAAAAACAAAGGCAAACAAAAAACATTTATAGAAATAATTTAGACGATGCCCCATGCTACCCCCCATGAGAAAAGAAGGGGAAAACAAGATACATAACACATGCAATGAAAAATACACAGCACTGGTAAAAATTTAAAAAAAAGACAAAACTTTAAGTCAGTAAGCCTACAATGCGAATTACCCCAAAAATCACAACACAAACTCCACGATACCACAGGACCCACACCCACATAGTATATGCCCAACTACCCGATATTACAATGGTATATTCTTGATCCCCAAGGGATGAGTGGGTTACATGACAAGGGGGGCCTCTGAGCTGAGGGGCAATTTCTAAAAATGCATATGTTGTTGCCGATACACTGCTAGGCTTGAATGGAAACCACTTAGCACACTTAAAACGAATGTTTCCATTAGGGTGGGTACCAATGGTCCTATGGTTCAAGTAGCGTGAATGTAAGCCACCTCCTCAAGAAGAAGGCAAGATACCCCACACCCGACATAAGCAGCACTTTTCTACAAACAAGTTGAACGGTTATATGTTTGTAGCGGTACTTACCTTATCCGGGGGCCGGCCGCGGTCCTCTCTTCAAGCCGCGCGCGGTCCTGCGGCTGCACGAACCGCGCGCGGCTCATCCGACTCTCCTAACAGGAAGACGGGCAGTGACCGCGAGATGCGGTCACGTGTCCCGCCTGCAGCTAAGAGTGCGCCGCGAGTCTCGGGCGCGCTCTTAAAGAGACAGTGGTGTGGAGTATGGAGTCATGCCAATCACCCCATGCACTTACCTGTTGGGGGTGTGGAAGTGACAGGAGACAATCACATTAGTTTGAAGGCTACTTATACTCACCCTTTTCCCTTAGTTCCTTGCCCTATCGTGGTTTCTGCTACAGTTCCCTTTAGTGCTTGTTGTGTTCAGTTGTGTTTCTCCGTATTTGACCTTGGCTTTGTATTCTGACTTCGTTTTCGCTTTATCCTTGTCTGTACTGTTTGCCGGCTTGCTGATTCCTGTGTACCAGACCCCGGCTAGTTTTCGTTTACGCTGTCTCTTTGTGCCCTTGACCTCGGATCGTTCCTGACTCTGTCTTCTCCTATTACGTCGAGTCCGGCCACTCTAAGGTCCGGTAGACGTATCTCTCCTCTGTGCTGTCTTCTGTTTGGCTGGATCCTGCGTGTAGGGGTATATACTCGTTACAATGTTACCTGTATGTGTATCACATTGGTATATGTTCCTTTTTTGTATTTTTATTCTTTTCTGTATTGCTAAACGGGAGTGTTGTATCGACGGAGTTTAAGTCGCACATGAGGTCACTGGTATAAAATGTATGAAAATGTCCACGAATGGAATCTTAGTACGCCATAGTCGCCTCTGCCCCACCCCTGTCAGGAGAGGGGTGAAAATTCCCTCAGTCTGGAAGTAGCAACCGTATAGTGGCCTCGATGGGTGGGCGGAGTCTGGGCCGCCTTAACTTCTCTCTGTCCCCCGACTTCCTCATGATACTACATACCTCAAGCTGGTACCTCCCAAGTAGTTATCCTGAGACTACAGCCCCCCTGGGGAAAGCGATAGTCTTACAGAGTATTGAGGCATGTGGAACACATAGTGCCAGGGGGTGGGGATTGGGCGGAGTGGGGGGCAGGGGTGCAGCTCCCATAGATAAGCTTCAGCCGCTGGCAGTCTTAGGGGGCCCCGCTAGTTGGGGGGGTGGTGAGGACTGATCGGGGGAGGGACCGGGATCCTCACCGACCTACGAGGGGATAAGAGGGGCAGGAACACTCAATATCAGTACCCAGGAATTTATACAACTATCACCGCAGAGGGTGGAAACGTAAAGGGGAATTGGGAAGGGATAAGTGATCGCTTGCAGTAAAACCTAGAGGTCAAAATATGATAGGAAGTGTGCGTATGAGAAGGAGCTTTAGGGATCCTCAGTTTCCTCCCAACGTTGATCGTGGCGGGGAAGTGGGTGCACGTTACCCACGACATTCTGGCAATTAGTAAGTCCAGAATTGCATTTGCATCGGACAAGGTCCAGATGCCACTGTGAATCTTCTCTTATTCCTTTCTCCTATCCTCCTTTCTCTTCCTATTCTATATCTTTACTCTCGGGGGTGGTGGGGGTGGCAGGCAGGCAGATGGTACCATGGGGTTGCTCTGGCACACAGTCGGAACAAGCCAAAAAGCTACAGAGACAAAGCAGTTTAGTGGAGACAAACCTACTTCATAATGGAGATCAAGGTCACCACATTAAACGTTAAGGGCCTTAACGCCCCTAAGAAGCGCCGCCTCATGTTTAAGGAATTAAAGAGGATGAACTCGGAAATAGCTTACTTACAAGAGACCCACCTACCTAAACAGGCTAACTTTAGACTGAGAGACCACACCTATACTGGCTCATTTGAAGCCAGATCGCATCGTAAATGGAACGGAGTGGCCATCATTATTAGCCGTTATTGCCCCTTCCAGATGACAACCCAGGATGCCGATCCGGAAGGACGATACATCTTTGTATCGGGCACCTTGCATTCTCACACCATTCACCTGATAAATATTTATGCCCCGAATCAACCGGATGCTGTTTTTGGGAATTTGTTACGAGATAAGGTTGCGGCACTACCGCATGGCATTATTCTCATGGGAGGAGACTTTAACGCGGCCCCGTGTCCGGCAATAGATAGGAGCTTGAGGGACAGAGGCCCGAGATCACAGGGGAGGGAAGGCCAAGACCGAATGCTTAAAGAATTCATAGCAGGTACGGGGTTGGTAGACGTATGGCGGGCACAACACCCAGGAGATCGAGATTACACGTTTTACTCGGCCCCTCACGGAACCTACTCCAGGATAGACCTATTCTTGGTCAACGCAACGGGCATGTCCAAGACAGTGGGATCGGTGGTTGGAAATATTTCTTGGTCAGACCACGCGGACGTCTCTATCATGCTGGGTAACCTATGCATGGCAAGTCCATAGACTTGGAGACTAGACACATCACTGTTAAGAGACGAGACGATACTCGAACAACTTCGAAAAGACATAACAGACTACTTTGACACAAACAATACCCCGGACGTGAGCATAAGCACAGTCTGGGCAGCACACAAGGTGGTGATAAGGGGGACCCTGATCAAATTGGCTACAAGGAAGAAGAGAATGAAGCACCACCAGCTTGAACACCTACTGAGACAACTAAGGAACCTTGAGCAGAAACACCAATCAGCCCCGGACAATGAGACATACGGGTTGCTGGAAGCAGTTAGAAGGAACATCCATACCTTGCTGATGGACGACACGGCCAGGTCCATGACATGGTCGAAACGGACGTATTTTGACAAGACCAATAAAATGGACACGCTCCTGTCCAGGACGCTACGGCCTAGACAAAACCGGTCCTACATTACGGCCATCAGACATCCGGATGGCACAACTAAAACTACACCAACTGACATTTTGAAGGTCTTTGAGGAATTCTACGGACAACTGTACAATCACACACCGGACGGGAACTCCCAAGTGGGACAAGAGGAGGACAACATTTTACGTTACTTAGACGGCTTAGGTATGACCAAACTGACAGGTGAGGCAGCGAAAACCTAGCAGCGGAAATCAATGAAGAAGAGGTCGACAGAGTCATATCAAGTCTGAAGGGTAACAAAGCATCGGGACCGGATGGATTCGATGGGACGTACTACAAGACCTTCATAAAAGAGCTCACACCCCAATTGGTGACTCTCTTCAACCACCTGAGGCAAGGAGGACACCTAGGCCCTGAGATGGCCCTGGACACTATAGTCCTACTGCCCAAACCAGATAAGGACCCGCTCCAACCTGAAAACTACAGGCCCATATCATTGATTAACCACGACTTAAAGATCTTAGCGAGAATACAAGCAGATAGGTTGAACCCGCTACTGAATTCACTCATTCACGCTGATCAAGTCGGGTTCATACAAGGTAGGCAACTATTCGAGAACACCAGACGGAGCGTCGACCTCATCTGGAAACAAGTGGCCACCGGAACACCTTCTCTAGTGGTTTCCATTGACGCAGAGAAGGCCTTCGATAGGGTCAGGTGGCAATTCTTGTTCTCGGTCCTGAAACATCTTGGTTTTCCAGAAGAATACATGCGAGTTACAAGAGCTTTGTATCACGACGTACGGGCCCAGATACCGATAACGGGGGCCCCACTGAAGCCATTTAGACTATTCAACGGAACCAGACAGGGGTGCCCTCTCTCTCCACTCCTCTTCGTGATGGCAATGGAACCCTTGTTACAGGCGATACGTAGACATCCAAATATCAGAGGTGTTCAAGTAGGCGATGAAGAGTTCAAAGTTTCCGCCTATGCGGACGATGTCCTCCTGACCGTCACGAACCTGATTGAGTCAATGTCGGCACTACAGGACGTAATACAAGAATACGGGAACTATCCGGATACAAAGCAAATCTAGCGCTATGTCAATAGGCTTAACGGCAGCTGCTACCGCCCTGATAAAGGAAACCTATCTAATTCGGATGGTACAGGACTCCTTAAAATACTTAGGTGTCCATCTAACAGCAGACCCAGGACGCTTATACACTAGTAACTATGACCCCATGCTAAAGGTTCTGATAGGAGATCTGGAAAAGTGGACGGATAAACCTATCTCTTGGATAGGGCGAATTAACTCTGTAAAAATTAACATCCTCCCCCGCATCCTATTTTTCTTTCAGGCTCTTCCTGTCCGCGTCACAAAATCTCAACTGGTGCCGTTACAAAGGGCGATAGGGGATTTTGTCTGGCAAAATAAGAGACATAGGATAGCCAGACAAGTCCTGTATAGGCGAAAGGATAGAGGGGGCTTGGGACTACCGAACCTGTATTACTACTACATAGCGGCCCAACTGACTCAGGTGGCCATGTGGCACTCCCCAATGGGGGAACGGAGGTGGGTGGAAATCGAATCCATGTTGGTAGGACTTGACGTCCCTCAGTTCATGATGTGGGTCCCGAAGGAACATCGACCTATGATAAGAGCGACATGCTCGGCCATTCTCAATTCACTTTGATTATGGGATGCAAACAATGTCAAATACGGGCTTGCATCGCCCCCCTCCCCTATGGCTCCGATACTCAGAAACAGAGAGTTCCCTCCTGGAATGGCCCCTAGAAACTTCAGAAACAGAAAAAAATGGGCTACAACGTATCCACCAACTGTATAGAAATGGGGAAGTCATACAATTTGAAGAACTCCAACAAAGTACCCACTTAACCCCTGCAGATTTTTTTAGATATGTCCAGATACGAGACTTCGCTAGACGACCCCATATTAAAGCAGCGGCCCAAGGAAAGCTATCTTTTTACGAGAGATTATGTATGGATGGAACCGCCCCCACAGGTATGATCATGCTTCCATATGCTCATCTTAGCACCGAAACTAAGGAATGGGGTCAATTGAAGTTCACTGATCGATGGGAAGCGGACCTAGGGGAAGAACTGGAAGGAATCGAATGGCAGGAGATATGGGAAGCAAACAAGAACACTTCCATATGCGTCACGTTACAGGAGCAGTCATGGAAAACCATGCTCAGGTGGTATACTACTCCAGTGACATTACACAAAATGCGTAAGATAGATACAGACGATTGCTGGAGGGGCTGCGGAATATGAGGCACGTACATCCATATGTGGTGGGAATGCCCGAAAATACACAACTTTTGGAAATCAGTGGAGTACTGAAACAGACGTTTGGCAAACCTTTGGTCATGGACCCATGGATCTACCTGTTAAACAGATCAATTGAGGGGTGGACAAAAAAAGAGCAGAAACTGGTACACACGATAACTTTAAGCGCGCGCAGAGCAATAGCAACGGCATGGCTCTCCCCTGAGGGACCAGAATTTCGAGGGGTGATATCCAGAATACGAGAATGCAGAATCATGGACGACCTGACTGCAAGATTAAAAGGGACGACCGTGACTTTCCATAGGATCTGGGAACCATGGGACAATAGTTTAGTGGATTCCAGTGGAGACTGACCGGGATCGGTAAGTCGTAAAAGTTGGGGACCAGCAATGCAGAGACTCCGTGGTGACCTGGACTCCGATGGCCTCGCTCCCCCCCCCCCCGCACCTCCCCCACACTCTCAGATTACTTCTCTTCTCTCTCCTCTTTTTCACTTTTCTCCTCTCCTCTTGTCTTCCTTCTTCTTATTTCACACCTCTTTGACCCTCTTTGCATATGTCTATTCTCACCCCTTGGTTTACAAGGGTATTGTTCTTCCTTTTTTTTTTCTCTTTTCTTAATTTTTTAATTTTTCATCACCCAGGCATGATTACACAGTCGGAGAAACGAGGATGCCTAAAGATGTTACTGATGTGTGTAGAGTTAGGGCTCCTTATTAAGCTACATTGCCTGGATTAAACACAAAATCCTCGATGGGAGTCAAGGCACAAAGGGATTCAAAAGAGGCTTATCATGTGAGCTCATGTTACATATTGTATTTCCAAGAATGTTATCTTCATTATTGGCTTCTCCGCAAGCCTGTAAGTTGTATTATACTTGCTATACCTATCGTTTGAAAAATAAAGAATAAAAAAAAAAAAAAAGAAAACAATGTCATAGACATTTTCCCCACATATTCTATAATCCTATACATGTATATTATCATATATGTGTTTCCCTATGTATTGTATATGTATGTATGTATGCATATAATATATACGTTGCTTGCAACTTTACCTTTGCATTACAAATACCATACCACCCTCACATTGCAGACAGACAGACACACACTAATACATGCACACATATAAACGCTAATACACAAATACATATACACACTGATACATGCACATGCATACACGCACAAACACACTGATGCACAGAGACACAAATATCGACTAATACAGACATACAGTCACAATATGTATTTATCTGGCTGTGTGTATTTCCGAGTGTGTCTGGCATTGTCTACCTGTATATGTGCCTGAGAGAGTGTGTCTGACAGTGAGGATCCTTGTATGTGAATGTATGTTTCTGTGAGCATGTGTATGTTTGGGTCTGGGACCGTATGTGTGTGTGGTGGCTGCTTGCGGTATATTGTGTATATGGAAGTCACCCGCGTTAACGCTCCGATTGGCTGGAGATTGAGAGACATTTCACAGTCTGCAGCTCACACCCGGCAGAGCTGCAGACTGTGCTGGCTCTCTCCCTGGGCAGGTTGGAGGCTTTGGCTCTCTGCGCAGATGGGAGAGGACCTGACACAGTCTGCCCTAAGGAGAGTAAGGTGGCCGGGAGGCCCCAGCCAGCGCGAAGCCTTTAGGCTGCCGCCTAAATCGCCTAATTACAGAGCTGCCTCTGGCTATAGTATTCCTCAGCCCAAATTCATAGAACAAAACCTACTGTTGCACTATAGCAAAGCTCTATTCACATTTAAATAATCTTAATTTATACCTGATTATTGACCTTAAAGGGTACCCGTCAAGTGGCCATTAAAATATAAGCTTACCTGTTACATTATTGCTGGTTGAAGCTGTCAAACTTACCATGGGGGTCCAGTATACTCCTGGCATCATAACCACTGCAGAGTACTGTAGTAGTTATGGTGCTTTGATTGTTCTGTTAAAGGACAACTATAGTATCAGGAAAACAAACTCGTTTTCCTGGCACTATCTAATCCTTAGGTCCCCCCACGCTCAGGGCCCCCCTCCCGCTAGGCTGAAGGGGTTAAAACCCCTTCAGCCACTTACATTTATCCAGCGCTGGTGAACTCTCCTCCCCCTCCAACGTCAGCTCCTGAGTGGAGCCGAATGTGCATGCGTGGCCAGAGACACCCATAGGAAAGCATTTTTCGATTTTTGCATTGAGCGTCGGGGAAGCATCTTCTAGCGGCTGTCAGGAAGACAGCCACTAGAGGCTGGATTAACCCTGCAATGGAAACATAGCAGTTTCTCTGAAACTGATATGTTTACATCTGAAGGGTTAAAACCTGGGTTACCTGACACTCAGACTACTTCATTGAGCTGAAGTGGTCTGGGTGACTATAGTGGTCCTTTAAGTAATAGGAGCCCACTGAGAAAAGGCTGATCACACCCTACAATGTGCATCTGAAGTACATATCTTTATAGATTAAAACATCACCAACACACTGTAGACTTACATTGCATAAGGGCAAGCTATCGCTGTAACCAGAGGCATAGGGGGATGTGCTGTCATGGAGAGACAGGAAATTAAATAAATTGTCATTGGTATGCACTGTAGTTTGAGAATGTATTCTTTGTACTCTGCAAAGTACACATTACATTTTATTAAGTATTTTAAAGTACATTTATTATATAGTAAAGGTGATCATAATGCCTATGTACTAAAGATGCATTTTGGGACACAATACCACAAAACACCTTTTTCCATGTCTTCTTAGTAAAATGTTATATATAGTTAGTCTATATATAGCTCCCTTATCCAAAGTTCGTTGCAAAGATCACATATTATACACAGGTTAACAATGAGAATGAATATATTCACAGAATGCAAACAGGAATGCCTGATTATATTTAAGTGACGCCACTTACCTAGAGGGAACAAAAATCTTTCTTGCACCTGCGGGTCCTAAAAGAAAATCACGTTATATATGGACATATATATTTTAGATGATTTGCATGTTATTTAAATGAGACAATTATTTTTTTCAAATTTTGTCTGTTCTGTCTTCTGTGCATTATTCTTCATAATGAATGTTTTAACTAATAATGTACACACAGGGCTTAAAATCTGAAGTCCTACACTACTAGCTTGGTTTTATAAGTTACTCGCCACTGCAAGCCATGGTATGCTCACTAGAGGTGAATGTCTACTCGGCAGAGCTAAATTGTTAGTAGCCAATGACTAGTGGCAAGTTAAAATTTTGAGCCCTGATGTTACAGTACTGAGATTATGAGTACCTCATCATGTCATGATCTTACAGTTTATATATATATATATATATATATATATATATATTTGTGGTTGGTGACAAAGACTGCGATAATGCAAAATAGGTTGTGGAGTGCCGAAAACAACATTCAGGTAGGCCTGTAAATAAAGGGGGCCCACCAAGGTAGTGAATTAGAAGAGGAAGCTTGGGTAGGATCAATCAATCAGCAACGGCCCAGATGAGGGGGCTGCTCAAGTGTAATATCCATATCTCCAGGACACAGCCTTAATATTTGTGGTGGGGGACAAAGGCCGTGATAATGCAAAGTTGGTTGTGGTGTGCCAAAACCAACGTTTGGGTACGACTGTAAATAAAAAGGGCAAAGGATTTCCAAAATGCTTCCTTAACTTTCTCGGGTTGAGGTATGCATCTATTATATATAGAGGATTCCCAATGTCCTAGTCATTTAATTAAAAGTACTGTAATATCTATGCTAAAAGCAGCCACTGATGCACTGATTCTGAAAGCATGTCCTGTCCTCTGCTTTCTGCCTGTGTGTATGATATAATGTTTTTTTATGAAGGTCAGGTCTGTTCTTTACAGATGACTTTGTTCTGAGTGTTCTGCTGTTGGTACGTGTACTACTGCAATCAATTGTCTGTGGGAAAACTACACAGACACTACTGGTTCCTGAGTA
Source organism: Pelobates fuscus (assembly GCF_036172605.1). Lineage (NCBI taxonomy): Eukaryota > Metazoa > Chordata > Amphibia > Anura > Pelobatidae > Pelobates > Pelobates fuscus. The sequence continues at coordinate 64,684,025 of NC_086325.1, read as the reverse complement.
AAGGACCAAACTCTTAGGCTATGGTTTCCTACAGGACAAGAAAATAAGCACTCAGCTGTTGTTCACGTTACAAAGAAAACCCTTTGTAAAGTTACTATTATTTGATTTTTGTTACCTGCATGAAAGGTAACCAGGCTTTCTGGAATGTGCATTGTAAGATTGAAGTTGTTTATGTTTGATCCGCCCACAAGGACGCAGTGTATGTGTGCGTAAAGGATGCAGAATGTGTGGGTGCAGAGTGTATGTATAGTGGATGCAGAGTGTGTGTGTTACTGCAATGTGTATGAATTTGTGGGGTAGGACAGGGGCTGTGTTATGTGGGGATGAGCAGTTTTTTTTTTAATTATATGTTATAAATGTATTCCCTTCTCCTTGTCTCTTATCTGTGGCCAGGGAGGGGAACATTACATTCCCTGGTAGTCTAGTGGTACTGTGCAGGCACCTAGCTTGCTGTCTTATGTAGTAAAGGGAGGAGCCTGGGAGACTCCAGCTTCCACCTCTGGCAGGTCCCCTCCCACTTTTGCGAGCCCTGTAATGTTTAGCTTCAGAGCAGTGCCACGGTAACTCACGGCAAGGGCTCAAGAGAGGATCAGCTGGAGGTGGTAGCGGAAGTCACCCGCCCCCAGCTATACAATTCAGAAATTGCCACGCAACCTGCAGGTGTGCATATAAATATATAGAATTAGTGAGTGCGCTGGATCTTGTATGTTGTATAAATCGGCCTCTGCAGCACCCTTTTTATGTATGCATATTCAGATGAGTGCAGCCCTCTTGGTTTCATATATAGTATATTCAAGAGTCCAGGCCAACTCCCTTAGCTTTGCTCCTCTCCTTGTCAGCTGGTGATGTCTCTCCCAACTCAGGCCCCTACGCTCTGCCAAAGATCTGTGTCTACACGCTGTTAGTACTTTCACCTCTGATGCTCATTTCCAAGGGAAGTAACCCTTCATTGTAAACTATTCTAGAAACTTACTTTTCTCCATACATGAACACATCCTACCCTTACCTCTTGTGCCACTTAACCCCCCCCTTCCTCTAGAATGTAAGTTTGCATGAGCAGGACCCTCTACATCTGCTGTTCCTGTGCGTCCAACTCGCCTTGTTACAAATGCTTGTCTGTTAGTCCACCTGTTGTACAGTGCTGCGAAATTCGTTGGCGTTTTACATATAATAGTAATTTGAAAGGCGTATTTAACCTTACACTGCACAGAGCCCCAGAAGGAAGCAAACGGGTTAACCTCATAATTACAAGCATTAGGTTACTAGTATAGGACCTGTCAGAAATGGGGCATATGGTCATTTTGGCAAGCCTATGCAATGTATAGTCATATACTGTAATTAACGCCCATTATTTTTGCTTAAGTGAGGTGTTTTTTTTTTAAAACTATTAATAAATATATATATATATATATATATATATATATATATATACACACACACACTGTGAATATAGGGCCTGGGCCCACCAAGCCCCTTACAACTTTATTGGCTGTACCCAGTGATGGCAGCTAAGCTCTTAAAAGAAGGAAAAAAATGTGAAAAAACTGGAAGTAACTAAGGCAACAGACAAATTTAGGTTCTGTTCTTGGATATTTCAGATAGCTGGCAAGTATATCAGAACAGGTCTGATCCTAAGGTCACAAACGCCTGGGTGCAGAATGTTTTTTTCGCCACCCAGGTGAGCGTGGTCAACTTACTAGCTCTTCCCCTTTACACATGAGAAGTCCAGAAGTGCATGTTTCTATGGCAATGACTACACCTCTCCATTAGAAGCTGTAGTAGAGGGATGGGGAGCTGTTGTTGGGGATTGGGGCAGTAATAGGGAATATGAGGTGTAGTGGGAAATATGAGCTTGACCCCCCACAACAGCCTTTATCCAGTGGGGTATAAAGGCTGTTGTAGGGTTTTTTGGGCTGATGTAGTGGGTTATAAGATGAAGTGTGGGGTTAGGGCTATTAAGGCATAAAGGCAGTTGTGAGGAGTTAGGGGAGTAGGAGGTGAAATGGGGGTAAGATGTAGTTGGGGATAGGGGCAGTAGTGGGGGTAAGGGGATGTAGTGGGGATTAGGGCAGTTTACTTCACTTAAAAAATAAATAAATAACTGTTTAGTAGATATACCCCAAAATTAAACCGTGCATGCACCTATTCTTTTTTTTCATTGTAGTTATATCTAAAAAGAGCCTGCAAAATCAGCAGTTCTCCTGCCCAGACTTTCTGTCGCTGTCTAATGACAGACTTCCTATTCCAGTTTAATGAGAAGTCTTTGCAAGGCAGGTGCTCTAAGAAATTCCCTGCCTCTTATGTTTAGTTCCACTAAGCTAAACAAACCAGGACGTAACAGGACCCGTTTGCTTCAAAGCCAAGGGGTGTAAAGTGCTTTAGGGGTCAGGAGTGCCCCTGTAAAGTAACACTCTACTACTGAGTACTTTAAATCAGAACTTTTCTAAACGGATGAAAATATGAAAGATGTCAGAGATGTGCATTATATGTCTGAAGTGTTTCTTTAAAGGAATAGTCCAAGCACCATATCGACTAATAACTGTAGAGGTAATTGCACCAGAAGTGGCCTGGCGCTGCCTCATGCTAAGAGAGTCAGCTTTTTACTGTCACCCAATCCGCAGGTCTTACATAGCCCTGCTATATATATATATATTTATATTTGAGCGTTATGGACCGGAGTATTTTCTCAACAGGGTTATTCACAGAACAAATTGTTGGGAACTTATTTTCATACTTTAGGCTACAATTTTCATATTGGAAACATTTGACAAAGCTTTCATTAAAGTGACATCGCTGCTTAGCGTGGTCAAAGGGTGCAGTTATACTCACCTGATGTGGTCCCCCGCAGGTACCGCTCGCTTCGATATTCATGCTCCTGGCGCTTCACCCGCCATGGAGCCCACTTCAGCGCTGTACTCTTGCACATGTGTAAGTGTACAAAACTGATCCTGGATAGCCATGGAAGCCTCCACAGATATTATCGCACTAGCAAGGAAGTGACAAAGCCAGACAGAGGTATCTCAGCCAGTCAACATGAGAATTTACCATAAGACAAAGTAGTCCATACTTTGTGTTATATCTTCTGCCTGTGTTGATTTTTTAATACTTCAAACTCTATGTCAGCGTTTTCTAAAAGATTCCATCTTTATAAAACGCTCCAAGTGTTACGGGGTGGCCTGGCTGCTTTAAACAGTACACTGTAATGAATTGCATAATTTAGCACACGTGTATAGCACACTGCTATTTATAATGCTGCCCAAAGCAGTGTCTACATTTTGTAAAGGGCCCGTGTTGCTACTTTTCATACAGTCTATTTGCCCTTGGTAAACATGATGAGGTCAACAAATAAATCTCTAAAACTGTCACGGCAGTGAGACGAAAAACACACACTGCCAAAAACAAAATCATCATAATAAATAGCCCTGCTTCCCCCCTCCACCAGCGGGTTAAAAAAAAAAGAAAAAAAAAAAAGTGGCATGTCAAGTGTGATCAGCAGAATAACCCAGCACTGCAAAGTGCACAAAAATGGCCGCCGACGATAAAACTACGTTTCCCGTGACACCTTGCGCTTCCCTAGTTTCATGAATATGCACGACGTGACGAGAAGGGGGCGGGGCATAAAAAAAAGAAAACTGAAGAAGACGAGAAAAAAAAAGTCTGTCAGGCGAGTAAGGAAGCGAGCGGTCACGTGGTCGTGACAGGCTCATGAATATTTAACGCAGGGCTGGGGGAATGGTCGGCCAATCGGGCGCGGGCTGGTCACGTGGTGCGCCTGCGAGGGCTAGGAGAGAGAAGTTATCTATCAGTGAACACGGGAAAGAGACTCAGAGCTCAAGTGAGCGGTGCCACGGGCGGGCCTGTCCTGGGCGCTCCAGGATCCCATACACTCCTTCCAACTAACCCCCCCTGTCCTCCCTCACAGCGACATGTCAGGCCACCCCCGGGGGCAATAAACCGCACTGTAGAGGGGGGCAGCTCAGGCTGGCGGTGCCGTCAGGGGGCTATCCCGCCTTAGTATGCGCTAAAAATGCCTATTTTACTTTTCCTCATAGACACGTCCGCCTCTATGAACCAGCGGACTTACTTGGGTACGACCTATTTGGATATTGCCAAAGGCGCGGTTGAGATATTTATGAAGGTAACAGGAATTCTTTTATTTTGTGTTTGGTTTTTTTTTTTGTATTACTGAAGGCAGGCAGCCTCCCCCTCCTGGTCACAGAGAGCCCCCCCCGGGTGGGGGGGGGGGGCATGGCGGGGGGTTAGTTTATTTTGGGGGGGGGGGGGGGTTGCTCTAACCATCCATGTCGTTTCACTGACCCCCCCTTGTTGTTGTTGTTTGTGTCCCCGCAGCTGCGAGCCCGGGATCCGGCTAGTAGGGGCGACAGGTACATGCTGGTTACATATGACGAGCCTCCATACTGCATCAAGGTAACGACGCCAACACCCGACTCCGTGACGGTTCCCTTCACCGGGGGGGGGGGACACCAGGCCTTCACTGTCACAATCCCACCCCCCCTTCTCTCTGGGCGAGGGGGGATCCAGGCCCAGGCGGGGGTTATGTGAGGAGGAGGGGGGGGTGGTGTTTCGGCGGGAGTAGTCGGCTTCGCAGCCCTTGTGAAGATGGCGGACATCTTGCTTTTGTATGGGGCTGAGGCGCCTGAGATGGAGGAGGGGGGAGCGCGCTGGTAGGCGGGGTTATGTGACGTCACAAGGAGCCCAGCCGGCGATTGGTTGGTGGACGAAGCCCTAGGCTGAACTACTTTTTTTTTTTTTTTTTTTTTCTACACTTCAGCTGGTGGGCGTGGTTATCAGGGCAACACAATGATTGGCAGCATAATAATAATAAAAGTAGAGCAGGCTATCCACTAAACCTTTCAATTGGAGTAAATCCTAAAAATAAGGCAAAAATGTCACCGTCATGGGTTGGCTATTTCAGCCTATATTTTGCAATTAGTATTTCAATCACTGCACCTGTTAGCTGACAGGGTTATTCACCAAATTGTAGTTAATTGCAAAGCTGAAGGGGAATTTTAGACAAAAATAGCAGATTTGTGTAAAAATAAATAAAAGTTCCCCCTAAGTTATAGCTTGGCTATTTTGACCTGTATTTGCAATTATTTATAAAGCGCTAACAAATTCCACAGCGCTGTACAATGGGTTCACTAACAGACGGGTATTTGTAACCAGATGATTTGGACGCACAGGACCAGAGGGAGCCGAGGGCCCTGCTCAATGAGCTAACATTAAATCCAGTTTTAGAGTTTCACCCAAGGTTATTCACTAAACACTGATTTTTCAACATTTCTGCAAAATCTAGCTGGTTTAGAGGAATGTAATTTCAGCTTGAATTTTGCAAATTTTATTTTTAATAAGCTACATTTTGTAGTTTGCACACAAAGCTAAGTCAGCTTATATCTTACCTTGCTTGTGGGGCCTTAATAAAGAGCACTGTAAAAAGCATACTTCACAATATGCATAGTATAATCTCACTTATTAGGTGATCTCAGATCAGTACAGATTTTCTGGACTTCATGGTAGCATAGTACTCTAAGGGTGGAGCAGTTGTACAACTAAATCAGTCTTTCCTCGTCGGGGTAGATGAACCTGCTTTCAATGCATGCAGACAGTTTTGTTTGTGTAGGTCATTCTGCTAAGACATGTCAACAAACTGAAAGGGAAACCATGAAACGTTTAATGTTGGTATCAGATGATGAAAACTAAAAAATCGTTTGCCCAACATATTTTGACTCCAGTATGGTGCTTGCCACTAGGGGAGTATTAAACCCTCTCTGGAGAGAATATGAATTCCTGGGATGGCAGCATGGTGGGAGTATATTCATGTAGTAGGCCTGGAAAAAAAATCCATATGGGCAAGAGAAGCTCAGTGAACCTTTGTTCCAGTGACAGGAAAAGCTGTGTGTCTTTTGCAGCAATTGTACGGTACATGTAGCCATGTGTGGCATCATGTAATGTGTATCAAGTTCAGCCTTTTTTTTTTTTTTTTAAAACTCCTTTTTGAAATTTTAGTGTTCAAATCATTTACCCTCACCTAATAATTCCCTCATAATTTCAAAGAACTCACAATCTGGAATCTTATATTTACATTAATTATTGGCCCCATTACTAAACTATTCCCTAGGGCAGGCTTCCCCAAACTCCGGCCCTCCAGATGTTGATGAACTACAACTCCCATGATTCTCAGCCTGTCTATTTCATTCACAGAATCATGGGAGAGTTGTAGTTCAGCAACATCTGGAGGGTTGGAGTTTGGGGAAGCCTGTCCTAGGGCCAGGGATAGGCAACCTCTGCAGATGTTCTGGACTACATCTCCCATGATGCTTTGTCAGCATTATGGCTGTAAGAGCATTGTGAAATATGTAGTCCACAACATCTGGAGTGCTGAACGTTGCCTGCCATAGGCAATTGTTCACAACTAAAATTTTAGATGACATTTTATTTCACTGCAACTGGTACAGTGATAGTTAAATGACACAGGTGTTTTGGTATGCAGTACCAAAGCCTAACAGCAGGTGGCATGCACTAATGTTCCAGTTTAGAAGTATCTCCTTAATTTTATTTTAACTCTTAAATGTGTTAACCAGGAGGCCAACACATCGTACCATTTGTGCGCAAGTTACATTGATACTATATGTACTGTCTTGTTAGTATAAGGTGTAGAATTCCAGCAATGCATAACTGGTATTGGGTTATGTATGTCTGGATTTACTTGCTTGAACCAGGTGTGTTGATGGCTAGGAATCAACAACCTCACAAGTAATCGGTAACAGACTGATAAATATATAAAAATAATTCTGATGTAGTTTGTGTGAAATGACTATCGGGTTGTGTGGCAAACGCGTGCATTGGATCACTGTGTTATGTCACATTTCAGGTGTAAATTATTAGCGCTAACACCATTATTCCAAGCCATGTTTTAAAAGTTTGTGGTGGAAACTGGCATTTCTCAACACTTTATGATTCTATAACTTGGACAAGATATTGTTTTCTACAACCAAAGAACAACAATGTTTTACCAAGAAAACGTTTTCAAAGTATAATAAATAGGAATTGCCATCTGCAGGGTTTTTATTCAAGCAAATAGTTTACATAATTTTCCAGTCTTTTATGGCAGAACTTGGCATTTGTTGTCATACATATCAGAGAAGTGATGGTGTTTACAAGTGTATTACACTATGGAAAGCCTACAGTGCTCATACAGCACTTCAGAAACAAATGCCCAAACTTGCATGTACATTCACAGAGCATTATGGGAAGATAGCAGCATATACACCCTGAAGTTTTTTTGTTTAACTGGTCTGTTGCACTCCTAACACCAGTATATGCTTCAATACATTTAAATAAGATGAGAGGAAGTGGAACAGTTAAAAAGTGCAAGTTCCTCTTTAAAGTAGTGAACACAAAAACATATTTGTAAGGAAATTTTAGATTAATTTAATGTTCTCTATATCAGAAGCACTTTATTGACCGCAACCCTGTCGTGAAACAACACCATCTGTGATGCTGAACATGTCACAGACATACTCCTGTTCCTTTTGGAAGATTGGTGATTCCACATCAGCTGGTGATCTTTCTTTTTTACTATGGCTCAACTATATGATTAAACTAGACTTGTTACGGCCTGAGAAAATGGCTTTTTATTTATTTATTTTCTTCCTCCATAAATTAAATATACTTGTTAGCAGATTTATCTTAGGTTTTCATGCCGCTTAAATGACTAGTTGCTTCCAGCCCGTTCCTGAATGTCCACTCATCTCTAAGGAAGTAGCACTGGGCAGGCATTTGTAGTGGTGAAATTCACTTTCTATGTATGCAGTTAATCCATCATGGTTTCTTATAAAATCAATTGAATTTAATGATACTGAACTATGCACATGTTTTGTAAAGTAAAAACAGAAATTCATCTTTGCTCAAAATAGGAAAAAAATCCAAATCTCAGTCATGCGTTCTGGCGAGTAATGTCTTGATTTGACTTCTGTAGCACTAGATGTTCTGCCTTGTGAGCAAAAGCATTGAGTCTCTAAAGGCTCGCTTAAGTAGCTATTTTTCTTACAGTAAATGACTTTCTTCGGTTTGTCAAAAAAAATCTCCTTTTCCTATGTCTGATGTTCTTTGTGCATTCCTGTTAATGAAAATGTCACCTGAGTTGTATGCACACAAATATATAACAGGAGAAATGCAATGTTTTAATCTCGTTAAGGTGTGTATTTTTGTTTTGTTTTTTTAGGTGGGGGGGGTGGGTCTTTTCTTCTATTGTAAGAAATGCAAACTTTTTTCTTTCTTCTTATACTATCCCTTTTGTACCACTTGTTAAAGGAACACTGTAGTGTAATGGTTCTGGTGTCTATGGTCAGTCCCTGCAGGCTTTTTAATGTAAACCCTGCCTTTTCAGAGAAAAGGCAGGGTTTACGTTGCTGCCTAGGAACATCTTTATGAAGTCACTCAGACAGCCACTAGGGGTGCATCACTGGCATTCAGTGTCTCCACGCTTTGCATGGAGGCATTGAACATTCCCCATAGAGATGCATCTCTAAGAGATGCTGATTGATGCTGTGCATGTGCAATAGCCTACATTGTCTCTATGGGAAAGGATTGGATTGGCTGACTTCTTGATCTCAGCCACGGAGGCGGGGGAAAAGGGTGAGTTTAAGTACCTTATTTCTCCACAGAGGTGTGGGCCGGACACCTAAGTAGCTATTTTAACATCAAGAATACATGTTTAGAATGTTCCTTTTAATATTAGCTTAAAATTCCACTTTTTATATATATATATGTTTTTTTTTATTATAATTGGTTCCCGCAGCTGCCCTGTGTAATCTTTATAGTAAACTTGACCATGATGATCTAGTTCCTGAAGCCAGCATAAGTAAACAAGAAACAAGCCTGATATGTCGAACTTGCTTTGACTCTGCAGTCATGTGCTATATAGCACCTATTGCTTATCATACACTCCTGAAGGTTGAGAGAAGCTGGTCTGTCGAATCAAGTTCCTTTAATTTGTTTATGAAGTTAAATTACACTGTGTAACCCTGCACCACATGTGTTGCCAATGTGACCCTATGAGTGTGGCATTCTGAATACTCTGACTCAGCAGCTCTAAGAGATAAGCGGGCCAATGCCCGGTTGAAATACGTTCTTACCATGGAAAACTAGCTTATTATTATTATTATCATAGGGAGGATTCAACTATAAATAGGACAATCACAAAAAACTTACAGGAACGATGGGTTAAAGAGGATCCTTCTCAAACGAGCTTACAGTCTGTAGGATTGTACTTGTGAAGCCCAAAAATATATTTTTAAAACGGTCTTGTGTGCAGCACCATAACAGGATGTTCCAGATACCAATACGACTTTAATACATTAACCCTTTAAGAATGGAGGAATTTCTCTGTTCTGACCAAAACAAAAACCTATAATTTGAGCTCAATGTCTATTCAACCATAATTTAACTTTCCTATTAAGTGTACCCACACTTTTATTATATATCATTTTGTTCATGCGAAATAGGGATTTAACTTCACATAAAATATTTATATATGAAACTTAATTTAATATGAATAAAATCTAAAAAAAAAGTGTCAGAAATTAAATGTTTTCCAAGTTATGCATGGAATTTTAACTGTGAATGTCACAATACTCTTAGCTTTTACTGCAATAAAACATTTGTATGCTGTGATGCCCCACATGAACAAGTGTCATGGTGTTTTGGAAATTACAGGGTCAAATAAATAACTTGCCCACTCCAGTTTTTACACATTGAAACTTGCTGGATTTTCAGGGCCTTTATTGCTTTTGAGACTGTATGTCTCAGGGTATTCAAAATGGGTTTTTTTTTTTATTTTTAGTACTCACAAATTTTGGCCAAAGTTAGTGTTCATATTTGCTTTTGCGTTTTTCACACAAAAACTACACTTTCGTTGATGCTATCGTCCTCATTATTTGTTTTACTGCTCTAAAAAACTCATTTGTGTTCAATGTCTCTTGAGTGCTATAGTACACCACATGTACAGGAAGCTTACAAGCTCAGATATATAGGGCTTGCAAATTAAATTCTCTGGTATTCCTGCCTGGGTTGTCGGGCAGGTCCCCCAGTATATCATTAATAAAGTCTAATTATATTTAGAATAAAAGTGATCTGCGGGGCGTGCTGAGCTGTCCTGCGGCATAAAAGCACAACGTTTTGGATGGTGACATAGCACACCCTGTGTCCTTATGGGGTTAATATGATGTTGTTTTTGCATGCTCAAATTTTATTACATTTTTTTGCGCAAAAACATCCCAATGTTTTGCAGAATGCTGCACCATTAGCCTGCCTCTTTCGCCATATGTCCCAGATTTGTTTTTCTTTCCAAGATTTGTGTTTGTGCTACAAAAGCATTAGATACATTTGTATGCAAAGTATAATCCTAATGCATGTTAGAAACACTATTTATATATGACAATTTTATATGTTTATGGTGAGCAAAAATATGAATGCCTTCCCATGTCATATTACACATGTGGCACTAGTGAAGTGTGTTCTGTTTAAATCCTAGTCTCTGTCGTATTCTGGCTGGGTACTGAATAACCTCCAACAAGCAGATTTTAACCTTTTTATTGTAAGCACATGGAGTTTCGGAGAGGCAGGATTAAGGCAGTGTAATGCACTGCTAAAGCTGTCAGCAGGAGCTATTTTCTCTACATCAGACAGAAGGGTAGTGTTACGGTTTTGACTTCTCAATTTTAAAACTCAAGGTCCTCCATTTTTACAAGCTACTCTTATTGTATATTTTATTAGCCCAGCAATGTAAATTTTAAAGTTGTCTGCACACAAATGTATTCAAAAACACATGGAGAGACACAATTGTATTAAAGAGCTAGGTGCAAACCATATAAACACTCCCTTAAATGTTTGAATATCTATATCATATAGAATGCACACTGACCTCTTCAAGCAGTCCATATAATCTGACTTTATTATGTACAACAAGTACTCTAGTGAAAAATAAGACAAAAATAAACACAATAACAGAAGCAAAGAGTACAATACCAAGAATTCTTACAAGCCACAAGACAGAAACACGAGTCACCAAACCCCCCCAACGTAAGAATTCTTGGTATTGTACCAGTGTATTATTGTAAGGTCCTTTTTTAAATTTTTTTTTTTTTTTAAAACACTATTGCTGGCAAAGCTTCTGGGGCAGTGTAGTCCACAACATGCATGGTGAAGGTTACCTGCCCTTGTTTTAATTTCATGGGCTGCTACTATTGTACTGAAGGTCACCATGCAGACCGGATCTAAAAGCTAATACCATTGTGTGAGTACATATAACTTATACCCATTCCATATGAAACCTCCCAGAACTCGGGGAACAGCAAATAGGAGTCTCTGAGTGTGTGTTTTAAAAAGTAAAACAATGTAGGTGATAAAAGGCAATTTAAAAAAAATAAAATTAAATAATGTGTGTGTATTAATCTATGGTACAAGTTTATCTGGGCAAAAAAGGTTGAGAATACATATAGTACACACATCCATCCAGTAACAGAAGGGCATTTTCTCACATTTAGTTTTTTTTTTCTTTGCACCGAACTGTAGCATCTCTGCTATCTAGACACATTTTGGAAGTTTAATGTAGATGTGATAGCATGTTTGTTAATTGCATAACCATATGGTATTAATGTAAAAGTGATTAAAATTATATATATATATTGCCATAAGCACTTCATTTCAGTTAAGTAGTTATGGTGCCTGGAGGTATCCACTGGGGTTAAACAGTTTAAACACGATGCTCCAGGCAAAGCCTGTCCTCCGACTTTGGCTTCAATGCAGTAGCCTTCCACTGGACACCAGTTATGGACTGAGAGCCCCAGCCAATGTCTGTCTACCACCGGATTCTCATTGAGAAAAATACATGAATAAGGTACATACATTTCAAATTTATTTTTCTCAAAGCTAGGCCAGTGAGATCATCTGTGCCTAGTGCAAGGGGCGTCCACATTAAAACCGGTGCCAGAGGAAGAGGCAGAGAGGCATTTAGTATAGGCATCATCTGGGATAAGCACTTTGTAGGCAATTTAACCCTTAGCTGGAAATGATCTATTGTAGACTAGATTGTTCTGCACACACTCTGAAGAATAATATATGTTCATTACCTGAAATAGGTAACTTGGTTATTAAAGTGGTTCTGTCCCACCTCCCTCCCCCCCAGCCCCCTCCCAAAAGAAAGATAAAGTCTTCATGAAATACTAACATTGACTATAAAAATTTCACTGAATTTCCAGGTCAGGTAAAATATGGCAAAACAAACTAGTGACTAGTTTGAATTGGGTATATTCACTATATCTGCCAAAAGGTGGAGCTACTGCCATCAAGTTTTGCCATTTCTTCCCCACCATCTGTGAGGGAAGGTATTATCAATGGAGGCTCCTGCCATCTTGTAGGATCATCTATAGACCTCCGGTTTGAACTCTTGCATGTGTTGGAGTACAACAAAGATAGGGGGCTCCTGGCAAATGAAGTACCAGGAGCTAGGGACGACCCACCACATGAAGACCATAAAGCTGCAAGGGATAGCTTCAGGTAAGTAAATTAGGGATTAGTCTAGCCCTAGTGACTGAATAATCTAAATTTTATTAACGACAGGAGGCGAATATTTGCTTTATCCTTCTTTACTGAACCTCCCAGCAGCAAAGAAATATTTAACAGTATTGTAAAATAATTCAACCAATCAGAGTGTATATCAGTATTATATAACATTGTGAAGCTCATCCCAATTCCTCTTTCTTGTTGTGGCTGACAGTATTTGAGTGTCAACCATGTAAACCGAACTGGAAACTGGAACTGTGGACTAAGTCGTGATCCTGATTTCAACCGTGTAAACCTTGAGTGGGTTGCTGAATCCACCTGTTATGAGCGTTAGGGGTCTTCACACTAAAGAAGAGAAGAGAGAAAAACCATGAGAGTATAGGTTCTCATACTATGTGAGTGCAAGTTTATGGCACGTATATTAGGGAATGACAGATTATTTCAATGTAATTCATTGGAACTGATCTGAAGTATATCATATTACTGGTTAGTGTTGTGATGTAAACCTGACTGATGACAGATGATGATGAGTGAATTGTGTGAGACATATCGAGTAGGAAGAGATAGTAACTTACCTCAGGGTGGGTCGACATGGTACTGAAGACAAGGGTGGGAAAATATTCGCCTCCTGTCGTTAATAAAATTTAGATTATTCAGTCACTAGGGCTAGAATAATCCCTAATTTTATGGCAAGACAGGAGGCTTCACATTTGCCGTTTTAACACTCCTGTATAATGGAAGATGCCGCGTGTGATCTAGGTTTGAAATAGAATGTACGAAAGGTAGATTCCCTGGACCAGTCTGCCGACGACAAAATGTCTGAAAGAGAGCTACCTGCACGAAAGGCTGAGGAAGCGGCTGCTCCCCTGACTGAGTGCGCACCAAAGGAGGGATCAATGTTAGCTTGGGCTAGTATCCATTTGATCCACTGTGCAACTGTGGGATTGTGTGGTTTGACGTAGGACACTAGAAGGGGTCCTGTAGGGGGACGCAGAGTGGTCGTGGCAGCTATGTAGTGCCTTAAGCAAAGCGCCACGCAGAGTGACTGTCTATTCGGAAAGTAGGGGTAGAATACGGAGAGAGAATTAGTCTTGGTGCGTCTAGAGATGCGAAAAGTAACGCTTTCCGGCGAGAAGACTATAGCGTGTAAATCGAATGCGCGAATGTCTGAGACCCTACGGAAGGATACTAGACATAGGAGTAGAGC